>NC_091351.1:11103116-11153116 GCF_038502225.1 Cherax quadricarinatus
TTGCATGATGGTAGGATTGCTGGTTTCTTTTTCTGTCTCATAAACACACTAAGATAACAGGGATATCTTGCTACTCCTACTTACACTTTGGTCACACTTCACAGACACGCACATGCATATATATATATACATACATCTAGGTTTTTCTCCTTTTTCTAAATAGCTCTTGTTCTTTTTTATTTCTTCTATTGTCCATGGGGAAGTGGAAAAGAATCTTTCCTCCGTAAGCCATGCGTGTCGTATGAGGCGACTAAAATGCCGGGAGCAATGGGCTAGTAACCCCTTCTCCTGTATACAATTACTAAAAAAGAGAAGAAGAAAAACTTTATAAAACTGGGTTGCTTAAATGTGCGTGGATGTAGTGCGGATGACAAGAAACAGATGATTGCTGATGTTATGAATGAAAAGAAGTTGGATGTCCTGGCCCTAAGCGAAACAAAGCTGAAGGGGGTAGGAGAGTTTCAGTGGGGGGAAATAAATGGGATTAAATCTGGAGTATCTGAGAGAGTTAGAGCAAAGGAAGGGGTAGCAGTAATGTTAAATGATCAGTTATGGAAGGAGAAAAGAGAATATGAATGTGTAAATTCAAGAATTATGTGGATTAAAGTATAGGTTGGATGCGAGAAGTGGGTCATAATAAGCGTGTATGCGCCTGGAGAAGAGAGGAATGCAGAGGAGAGAGAGAGATTTTGGGAGATGTTAAGTGAATGTATAGGAGCCTTTGAACCAAGTGAGAGAGTAATTGTGGTAGGGGACTTGAATGCTAAAGTAGGAGAAACTTTTAGAGAGGGTGTGGTAGGTAAGTTTGGGGTGCCAGGTGTAAATGATAATGGGAGCCCTTTGATTGAACTTTGTATAGAAAGGGGTTTAGTTATAGGTAATACATATTTTAAGAAAAAGAGGATAAATAAGTATACACGATATGATGTAGGGCGAAATGACAGTAGTTTGTTGGATTATGTATTGGTAGATAAAAGACTGTTGAGTAGACTTCAGGATGTACATGTTTATAGAGGGGCCACAGATATATCAGATCACTTTCTAGTTGTAGCTACACTGAGAGTAAAAGGTAGATGGGATACAAGGAGAATAGAAGCATCAGGGAAGAGAGAGGTGAAGGTTTATAAACTAAAAGAGGAGGCAGTTAGGGTAAGATATAAACAGCTATTGGAGGATAGATGGGCTAATGAGAGCATAGGCAATGGGGTCGAAGAGGTATGGGGTAGGTTTAAAAATGTAGTGTTAGAGTGTTCAGCAGAAGTTTGTGGTTACAGGAAAGTGGGTGCAGGAGGGAAGAGGAGCGATTGGTGGAATGATGATGTAAAGAGAGTAGTAAGGGAGAAAAAGTTAGCATATGAGAAGTTTTTACAAAGTAGAAGTGATGCAAGGAGGGAAGAGTATATGGAGAAAAAGAGAGAAGTTAAGAGAGTGGTGAAGCAATGTAAAAAGAGAGCAAATGAGAGAGTGGGTGAGATGTTATCAACAAATTTTGTTGAAAATAAGAAAAAGTTTTGGAGTGAGATTAACAAGTTAAGAAAGCCTAGAGAACAAATGGATTTGTCAGTTAAAAATAGGAGAGGAGAGTTATTAAATGGAGAGTTAGAGGTATTGGGAAGATGGAAGGAATATTTTGAGGAATTGTTAAATGTTGATGAAGATAGGGAAGCTGTGATTTCGTGTATAGGGCAAGGAGGAATAACATCTTGTAGGAGTGAGGAAGAGCCAGTTGTGAGTGTGGGGGAAGTTCGTGAGGCAGTAGGTAAAATGAAAGGGGGTAAGGCAGCCGGGATTGATGGGATAAAGATAGAAATGTTAAAAGCAGGTGGGGATATAGTTTTGGAGTGGTTGGTGCAATTATTTAATAAATGTATGGAAGAGGGTAAGGTACCTAGGGATTGGCAGAGAGCATGCATAGTTCCTTTGTATAAAGGCAAAGGGGATAAAAGAGAGTGCAAAAATTATAGGGGGATAAGTCTGTTGAGTGTACCTGGTAAAGTGTATGGTAGAGTTATAATTGAAAGAATTAAGAGTAAGACGGAGAATAGGATAGCAGATGAACAAGGAGGCTTTAGGAAAGGTAGGGGGTGTGTGGACCAGGTGTTTACAGTGAAACATATAAGTGAACAGTATTTAGATAAGGCTAAAGAGGTCTTTGTGGCATTTATGGATTTGGAAAAGGCGTATGACAGGGTGGATAGGGGGGCAATGTGGCAGATGTTGCAAGTGTATGGTGTAGGAGGTAGGTTACTGAAAGCAGTGAAGAGTTTTTACGAGGATAGTGAGGCTCAAGTTAGAGTATGTAGGAAAGAGGGAAATTTTTTCCCAGTAAAAGTAGGCCTTAGACAAGGATGTGTGATGTCACCGTGGTTGTTTAATATATTTATAGATGGGGTTGTAAGAGAAGTAAATGCGAGGGTCTTGGCAAGAGGCGTGGAGTTAAAAGATAAAGAATCACACACAAAGTGGGAGTTGTCACAGCTGCTCTTTGCTGATGACACTGTGCTCTTGGGAGATTCTGAAGAGAAGTTGCAGAGATTGGTGGATGAATTTGGTAGGGTGTGCAAAAGAAGAAAATTAAAGGTGAATACAGGAAAGAGTAAGGTTATGAGGATAACAAAAAGATTAGGTGATGAAAGATTGAATATCAGATTGGAGGGAGAGAGTATGGAGGAGGTGAACGTATTCAGATATTTGGGAGTGGACGTGTCAGCGGATGGGTCTATGAAAGATGAGGTGAATCATAGAATTGATGAGGGAAAAAGAGTGAGTGGTGCACTTAGGAGTCTGTGGAGACAAAGAACTTTGTCCTTGGAGGCAAAGAGGGGAATGTATGAGAGTATAGTTTTACCAACGCTCTTATATGGGTGTGAAGCGTGGGTGATGAATGTTGCAGCGAGGAGAAGGCTGGAGGCAGTGGAGATGTCATGTCTGAGGGCAATGTGTGGTGTGAATATAATGCAGAGAATTCGTAGTTTGGAAGTTAGGAGGAGGTGCGGGATTACCAAAACTGTTGTCCAGAGGGCTGAGGAAGGGTTGTTGAGGTGGTTCGGACATGTAGAGAGAATGGAGCGAAACAGAATGACTTCAAGAGTGTATCAGTCTGTAGTGGAAGGAAGGCGGGGTAGGGGTCGGCCTAGGAAGGGTTGGAGGGAGGGGGTAAAGGAGGTTTTGTGTGCGAGGGGCTTGGACTTCCAGCAGGCATGCGTGAGCGTGTTTGATAGGAGTGAATGGAGACAAATGGTTTTTAATACTTGACGTGCTGTTGGAGTGTGAGCAAAGTAACATTTATGAAGGGATTCAGGGAAACCGGCAGGCCGGACTTGAGTCCTGGAGATGGGAAGTACAGTGCCTGCACTCTGAAGGAGGGGTGTTAATGTTGCAGTTTAAAAACTGTAGTGTAAAGCACCCTTCTGGCAAGACAGTGATGGAGTGAATGATGGTGAAAGTTTTTCTTTTTCGGGCCACCCTGCCTTGGTGGGAATCGGCCGGTGTGATAAAAAAAAAAAAAAAAAATAAATAAATAGGTACAATTTGACAGTACTGTACATTCAAGCCAGCATATGGCTGCACTTCCAGGAAACTTTACTGTCTAAGCAAAGGTCTAAATTAAATTACCTATTCAAAGTAGGGAGAGTTCACTAAAGAACTAAGGCAGTGAAGATTACTGATACACTGATAAACTAACCAATAGATGCTCATAGTCCTGGCCAAAATCTTCAGATGTTGCAGTTTGCATCTGTTCATTTATCCACTTCTCAAGGTCCTCAGCTTCCCGAAAATATTCATGACGGTACATTGACTCCATTAGCTTCTGTCGAAGATTTGCTGATAATTTCTGCAAGTCTTTCAATTCCTGATTTAGCACCTAAAAGTAAGGAAAATATGCCAGATAAATTAGTATCCTTATTATGGTCATAATAAAATTCAAGCAATTTAAGCACTTCCTAGCATATTGAAAAATTTCACAAAATTGTACACAATTACATCAGCTTAGAAACATTTTACACACACACACACACACACACACACACACACAAAACTATTATACATTCCATCTTACCTGTTGTCTGTCCTTTATCAATTTAGATTCTGGGTGACTAGATTTTATCATTGAGTCAGCCATTGTTCCCATCTCTTTAACAATTCCACTGTATGTGTCAATTTCCAACTCCAAAGCCTGCAAAGACATTTGGAATGCAATGAAATACAATTACTTTATAAAACAGAAACCATTTTTATTTCTTTCTTAACCTGCCAGTCATCTCCCACTGAAGTAGGGTGACAAAAAACAAAGAAATAATTGCTATCAAGCATTCAACAGCTGTCCTGCTAAAAGTGCAGACATAATTCAAATGACCCATCCAAACTCCAAAATTGTTTCATAAACGTTAGTTTGTTCACATTCCAACAGTGTGAAGTCATAAAAAGTTTAACAACCTTTTCATAGTGCAAGTAAGACGGCTGCCAGTGACACACAAGGTAACTTGACAAACGGGAATTATGCTTAAACGTTTATACCCTCAATTCATATCAGGTAACGAAGACTATCTTTTTTGCTGTTCCACTGACAAATAGCCACGTAGTATTTCGTTCTTTGTCAGGTCATGAATATAAATTGTACACATTGGTTAAAGCACTGAGTCTTACTGCCTCCTGCTAGTGATATTACTCAATCACTATTTTCCTATTCACGAGACACAGTCTACAGTAATAATTCTTTAAAACCATAAGATTACTAACAAATCACAGAACAAGTAGGGTGTCGTGAGGGTTCGAACTGATGGATTTGGGAATACACACACACACGATGGAAGTCTTGGTAACGTATATTAAGATGGTATATAAGGGGACAACACTCAAAGCCTTCGCCTGTCCTGTCGACTCTACTATGCCTTGTCTTGAACTGCCCTGCTCAGTGCCTAGAGGGCATGGTATTCAAAGAGCTCATGACATCATCCTGGGTCAACAGTGAGTCACATAACAGTCAGCAATTCATGTAGGGAGGTGGTGAATCAGTAATGGTTACTGGTATGAGTGGTACGAGTACACAGTACTGACCGCTCAGCGACACTAATGTATGGTGTCCCAACATACAGCTAATGCAAAGTAGAGGCTACAGGCGGACAGCTCTGGGCTGATTCTATACAACGTCAAAGGACACAAAAGTTGAACATTATAACTATACAAAAGGATATTACTGGAATAGATGTTAATGTAATGCATTACATTTATATCACAATTCAGTGGAACTGATAGAATTTATGGTGGGATTATACAATTTTGAAAAGAATAATGTGGTCGATCGATCTGTATTCATGTAATCTACGGATTGTGAGGATGTATGTATATGTACAAAGAAGGAGTGTTCAACAGAAACGGCAGACTTTTAACCCTAACTCTGCTAGGGTGAGATTTACATATGCAGAACGGTTATCTCTGGGGGGATCAAACTGTGTTGCAATGGCTAACTCATACTGTGGTTGAGGATCTAAATTGGAATTTACAAATGATACATGAGAATTTCTCAACACTTGTCTTGTATGGAGGGAATAATGACATTCAAGTTGATCGTTTGATTGTTAGAGGTAGAAGGTACAGAGTCAGGAGGATTGTTACCTGGAGTTTACCTGGAGAGATTTCCGGGGGTCAAGGCCCCCCGGCCCAGTCTGTGACCAGGCCTCCTGGTTGATCAGAGCCTGATCAACCAGGCTGTTACTGCTGGCTGCACGCAAACCAACATACGAGCCACAGCCCGGCTGATCAGGAACCGACTTTAGGTGCTAGTCCAGTGAAAGCTTGAAGACTACCAGGGGTCTGTTGGTAATCCCCCTTATGTATGCTGGGAGGCAGTTGAACAGTCTCGGGCCCCTGACACTTATTGTATGGTCTCTTAACGTGCTAGTGACACCCCTGCTTTTCATTGGGATGTTGCATCGTCTGCCAAGTCTTTTGCTTTCGTAGCGAGTGATTTTCGTGTGCAAGTTCGTTACTAGTCCCTCTAGGATTTTCCAGGTGTATATAATCATGTATCTCTCCCGCCTGCGTTCCAGGGAATACAGGTTCAGGAACCTCAAGCGCTCCCAGTAATTGAGGTGTTTTATCTCCGTTATGCGCGCCGTGAAGGTTCTCTGTACATTTTCTAGGTCAGCAATTTCACCTGCCTTGAAAGGTGCTGTTAGTGTGCAGCAATATTCCAGCCTAGATAGAACAAGTGACCTGAAGAGTGTCATGGGCTTGGCATCCCTCGTTTTGAAGGTTCTCATTATCAATCCTGTCATTTTTCTAGCAGATGCGATCGATACAATGTTATGGTCCTTGAAGGTGAGATCCTCCGACATGATCACTCCCAGGTCTTTGACGTTGGTGTTTCGCTCTATTTTGTGGCCAGAATTTGTTTTGTACTCTGATGAAGATTTAATTTCCTCGTGTTTACCATATCTGAGTAATTGAAATTTCTCATCGTTGAACTTCATATTGTTTTCTGCAGCCCACTGAAAGATTTGGTTGATGTCCGCCTAGAGCCTTGCAGTGTCTGCAATGGAAGACACTGTCATGCAGATTCGGGTGTCATCTGCAAATGAAGACAGTGCTGTGGCTGACATCCTTGTCTGTCACATATGAGGATGAGGAACAAGATGGGAGCGAGTACTGTGCCTTGTGGAACAGAGCTTTTCACCGTGCCTGCCTTGGACTTTACTCTGTTGACTACTACTCTGTGTTCTGTTAGTGAGGAAATTATAGATCCATCGACCGACTTTACCTGTTATTCCTTTAGCACTCATTTTGTGCGCTATTACGCCATGGTCACACTTGTCGAAGGCTTTTTGCAAAGTCTGTATATATTACATCTGCATTCTTTTTGTCTTCTAGTGCATCTAGGACCTTGTCGTAGTGATCCAATAGTTGAGACAGACGGGAGCGACCTGTTCTAAACCCATGTTGCCCTGGGTTGTGTAACTGATGGGTTTCTAGATGGGTGGTGATCTTGCTTCTTAGGACTCTTTTTCAAAGATTTTTATGATATGGGATGTTAGTGCTATCGGTCTGTAGTTCTTTGCTGTTGCTTTACTGCCCTTTTTGTGGAGTGGGGCTATGTCTGTTGTTTTTAGTAACTGTGGGACGACCCCCGTGTCCATGCTCCCTCTCCATAGGATGGTAAAGGCTCGTGATAGGGGCTTCTTGCAGTTCTTGATGAACACGGAGTTCCATGAGTCTGGCCCTGGGGCAGAGTGCATGGGCATGTCATTTATCGCCTGTTCGAAGTCATTTGGCGTCAGGATAACATCAGATAAGCTTGTGTTAACCAAATTCTGTGGCTCTCATAAAAAATTCATTTTGATCTTCGACTCTCAGTCTGATTAGTGGCTTGCTAAAAACTGAGTCATATTGGGACTTGAGTAGCTCACTCATTTCCTTGCTGTCATCTGTGTAGGACCCATCTTGTTTAAGTAAGAGCCCAATACTGGACGTTGTTCTCGACTTAGATTTGGCATAGAAGAAATACTTTGGGTTTCTTTCGATTTCATTTATGGTTTTTAGTTCTTCCCGTGATTCCTGACTCCTATAAGATTCCTTTAGCTTAAGTTCGATGTTTGCTATTTCTCTGACCAGTGTCTCCCTACGCATTTCAGATATATTGACCTCTTTTAGCCGCTCTGTTATTCTTTTCCGTCGCCTGTAAAGAGAGCGCCTGTCTCTTTCTATTTTACATCTACTCCTCCTTTTTCTTAGAGGAATAAGTCTTGTGCATACATCGAGTGCCACCAAGTTAATCTGTTCTAGGCGTAAGTTGGGGTCTGTGTTGCTTAGTATATCTTCCCAGCTTATATCGGTTAGGACTTGGTTTACTTGGTCCCACTTTATGTTTTTGTTATTGAAGTTGAATTTGGTGAATGCTCCCTCGTGACTAATCTCATTTTGTCGGTCTGGGGCTCTGCGCATACATGTCTGAACCTCAATTATGTTGTGATCTGAGTATATTGTTTTTGATATGGTGACATTTCTTATCAGATCATCATTGTTAGTAAAGATGAGGTCTAGTGTATTCTCCATTCTAGTAGGCTCTATTATTTGCTGGTTTAAATTGAATTTTGTGCAGAGATTTAAAAGCTCGTGTGAGTGTGAGTTTTCATCAGAGCTGCCTCCTGGTGTTATTACTGCAACAATATTATTTGCTATATTCCTCCATTTTAGGTGCCTTAAGTTGAAATCCCCCAGGAGCAAGATGTTGGGTGCAGGAGCTGGAAGATTTTCCAGACAGTGGTCAATTTTTAACAGCTGTTCCTGGAATTGCTGGGATGTTGCATCCGGAGGCTTGTAGACTACCACAATGACTAGGTTTTGGTTCTCGACCTTTACTGCTAAAACTTCCACTACATCATTTGAGGCATTAAGCAGTTCTGTGCAAACAAGTGACTCTGCAATGTACAGGCCAACCCCCCCCCCCCGTTTGCCTGTTCACTCTGTCACATCTGTATAGGTTGTAACCTGGGATCCATATTTCGTTGTCTAAGTGATCCTTTATGTGGGTCTCTGTGAAAGCCGCGAACATTGCCTTTGCCTCTGCAAGCAGTCCACGGATGAAAGGTATTTTGTCGTTTATTGCTGGCTTTAGACCCTGTATATTTGCAAAGAATAATGTCATCGGACTGGTGGTATTGTTGGTACTGGGGGGGGGGATTTTTTTTCTGGCATTAGTATCTGTATCTGTTGGTTTGGAGTGGAGGCCATCGACCGTGGTTCCACTCCAGGAATGACTGGATTTGGTGTACAATTTCTGCCATTTCCTGCCAGTTTTTTTCCTTCCTAGCACTAAAAAACCTCTCCCTCTTGAGTGGCTATGGCTACCAAGGTTTTCACATGGCCTGGATGTTTTGTATCTTTGTCCCCTTTAAATGGTGTGCCTGGCAATTTAAGTTATAGCACAGTCTTTCCTGTACTGAAGAGGTACACATTTCAGGGTGAAAAAGCTTACAGGAAGGGAGTTTGCATTTTCCTGTTGTCATATGGGCACGGCATTTTCTAGGGTGGTCATAGTTGCACGTCCCATCTGTTTTTCCAGATTTCCCATGTCTGCAGATACCAAGTGCATAGTATGTGCACAGGCTTGGTTTCCGTTTGCCTTGGGTTTCTGTGACTATTCCCTGTTGGTGCATGTTTACCTGTCTTATTCCTATCTTCCCTAGCACCAACAATGGAGCTCCCAGCAGTTGTTTTTGGTAATATATCCTCACTATTGCTAGTGGAGTCCTCTTGTTTGCTATTTTCTGTTGTATTTCTTGTTTGCAATATTGGTTTTATCTTATCTTTGACTAAACTCGTTTCCCCACTACGGCTCCTGTCCCCTATGAGGTCATTTATATGCATTCCTTCCTGCGTATAATTCCAGACTACCTGGACAAAATCTCCAGCTTCACCATTACTGTCTCCCAGGACAGCACCTCCAGCTTCACCATTACTGTCTCCCAGGACAGCATCTCCAACTTCACCATTACTGTCTCCCAGGACAGCATCTCCAGCTTCACCCTTACTGTCTCCCAGGACAGCACCTCCAGCTTCACCATTACTGTCTCCCAGGACAGCACCTCCAGCTTCACCATTACTGTCTCCCAGGACAGCACCTCCAGCTTCACCATTACTGTCTCCCAGGACAGCACCTCCAGCTTCACATTTACTGACTACCAGAACATCACCTCCAGCCTTACAGTTTCTGACTACATGGCCAGTATCAAGGGCAGTACCATTCAGCCCAGACTTTTTATGTTCCCATCTGTTGTAGAAAGCTTCCAGGTTGTCTATGAAAGCAGCTTTGATGTTATCCTCTTTTAATACCCTTGTGATTTTAGTCCACAGATTTATCTCCTTTGGGCATACCCAAAAACACTTCCCTGTTTTAATACTGCTTGTAGCTAGTTCTTGGATATCTGCACAAGGGGCGTAACACCAATTTCCACAAAAATGACAATTTATCCATGTGGAAGCCCGTTTGTTTGATTTATTGCAGACTACACTCAGCTTCATAATGATTTGAATGGTTGATTTACTGTAATTCTACTAGCAGCCTCTTGAATACTCTATTAATAACCTCTTTAAGTAAAGCTCTAGCTATCTGTATTTCTATTTCTAACTGTACTTTTATATCAGGACAGATTACCGGAGTACGCTCCTGGAGTAGGGGTAGGGGTCGGCCTAGGAAGGGTTGGAGGGAGGGGGTAAAGGAGGTTTTGTGTGCGAGGGGCTTGGACTTCCAGCAGGCATGCGTGAGCGTGTTTGATAGGAGTGAATGGAGACAAATGGTTTTTAATACTTGACGTGCTGTTGGAGTGTGAGCAAAGTAACATTTATGAAGGGATTCAGGGAAACCGGCAGGCCGGACTTGAGTCCTGGAGATGGGAAGTACAGTGCCTGCACTCTGAAGGAGGGGTGTTAATGTTGCAGTTTAAAAACTGTAGTGTAAAGCACCCTTCTGGCAAGACAGTGATGGAGTGAATGATGGTGAAAGTTTTTCTTTTTCGGGCCACCCTGCCTTGGTGGGAATCGGCCGGTGTGATAATAAAAAATAAAAAAATTATTGTTTGTGTTTATAAGGGCGCCTACAACCCCATCCGTTTACAGTCTGCTTTATTGTCCAACGAATCCATTTGAAACCGGCCAAGGGTTCGACCAGTCGAGGGTTCGGTCCAGTCGAGGGTTCGGAGTCAGTCTGATCTGATCAGTGGGTCACTTACTTAAAACATACTGGTCGGTGATTTGGGCTAACACATGAAGGATCTACTGGAAAATTCTACCCGAGTAATATGTTATTTGATTGATACAAAAGTATAACTTGCGTGTTGAAGAAACCGGTGACTGCTGGCAACTCCTACAGTGACGAACGATCGAGCCTCAACCCTTGTTTATCAATCCCTGTATCTAGCTTTTCTAGTTTTTCTTTTTGGCCTCCACCACAATAAATGCTATATTATCACTATAGTTGACTGGTGGAAATTTTGGAGGAGGGACAATTTTTCTGTAGTAATAATTGCTTCTCGTTGTGTATATTGCGACCGCTGGTAACTACAGGTTATATGAAATTCACAGTAACGTCTGGTATTTCAAGAAAAAGAAACTAATGAAAGTCACTCCACTCCACTAAGTACCATTATAATACTGGTTAGTTGCTACTACAGCACTGTATTCTGCTATTCACTGGTATCACTAGATTATATGCGAGTACACTAGCAGGCCAGGAAGATTATTAAAAACAGCTGACCTGTGGTAAGTTTCTGGCGACTTTTGGCACCTGCCTCTATAGGCTTATCACTTCATTTACAAATTCACCTGTTTTCAAATGATACTTTAGCCTTTATCATCTATATACTAGGGAGCCACTGTAGTATACACTATAACACTATGTATACACAATGCTATCAGGGAGACTCTTTCCTCTGACAAGAAAAGTTCAATTATTATTATTTTTTCACACGGCACCCAGGCCTATGATTCCCCTCTGGTAGTAAACTCTGCTAGGTAGTGCACACTAATTCTCCTTTTTTGACTCAGTACATAATGTTTTCCGCCCAAGATTGGTTCCAGGCGCTAGAGGGATGTATCGTATAGGATTGATGACAAATTAAAGTTCTAGCACGTAAGAGCGACAGTGAAAACACGAGAAAACCCGGAGCACAACGAGGCACGCTGACACACACACACACACACACACACACACACACACACACACACACACACACACACACACACACACACACACACACACGCTGCATGTCACAGGGGCTCTTATTTGCTACAATAATAGTTTGCTTTTTATCAAACCTACATATTGTAGTTTCCAGATCAGTGCTTCATTTGAAATTTCCAGATCAGCGTTTCTTGAGGAATTATCAAAAGCTTTATAAGTCTCAAATGCAATCTGCCAATCCATTTCTTTAATTTCTGTAACTAATGTAATGGCTTTCAATAGCCTATATACTGAAATTTCTTCACTGAAAAGTCCAACCATTTGCTAGAAAGTATTTTTTAGCTACAACTAATGACTTCCCTTGCATTATCACAATACTTGTTAACCAGACAGGCCTATAGTTCATTTTTCCCAATATAGTATTAGCAAAATGTTTTATTGCCATCTCTGTTGACAGATGCAACATTTTATTTGAAAACTAACAAAAACTTAAACCAAACTGTACTCAATGTCTCATATTACAGAGCACAGTGCCTGCACTCTAAAGGAGGGATGAGTATGATGAAATTCAGGGGATCATCTAAATTATGTTAACAAAAACTTCTGGCAAGTCAGCTAGTGAATGAAGAAAAGGGAATGTGCTGCCTCTTATGAGTCACCCTACCTCAGCATATTATAAAAGAAAAAAAAGTCAAACCGAATTTGTCAAGTGAACAATTCTGAATAACAATATTAGCAATTTTTTAGTTCTGTGGGGCCTCCAGTAATATAGCTTCACCCTTCCCTCCCAAAGCAATTTTGTATGACTAGTTACTCAGTACATGTTTCTAATGACTCACTGTTACAATACCCAAATCCGTATAATTTGTTTTTATATAACCAACATTTCAGGTGTTCCTACATTAACCATATACTCACCCTCTCAAGGATGGAGAAACTGTTACATAGGAACTAAGTTAATTAACCCTTCAACTGTCCAAACGTAGATCTACATTCACGTGCGTAGTGCTCAGACCTTGATTTATCCCATTTGAAAGCATATAAAAAAACTTGGATCTACGATCGGAGCCCCCCCGCACGTGGACGTAGATCTACGTTTGGACAGTTTAAGGGTTAAGATACACAACTATGTGTGTTATAAGAGGATTAAAATGATTGAAGCCAGAGGCTAGTAACCCCTTTTCCCGTGTAATTTTTTTTTTCAACAAACTGGCCATATCCTACCATGGCAGGGTGACCAAGAAAAAAAACTGTAGTAGTTCTTTTTAAATTTAGTAATATATACAGGAGAAAGGGTTACTAGCCTCCTGCTTCTGAAATCTTAGTCGCTTCTTACAACATGCATGACTTACAGAGGAAGAATTCTTTTCCACTTCCCCATGGAGAAAAGAGGATATAAGCAAGAAAAAGAAATAGTAAGAAAATACAAGAAAACCCAGAGGGGATGGGGGTGTATATATATGCTTGTACATGCATGTGTAATGTGACCTAAAGTGTAAGTATAAGTAGCAAGATGTACCTGAAATCTCACATGTTTGAGACAAAAAAAGAGACCAGCAATCCTACCATCATACAAGGCAATTACAGGTTTTCGTTGTACACTCACTTAGTGGGATGGTAGTACCTCCCTGGGTGGTTGCTGTCTACCAACCTACTAATCAGGTATAAATTACTAAATGGAAAAAGAAAAACTTAACATTTCTTTTTTGGGTCATCCTTTCTTGGTGGGAGACAGCCATTGTGTTTAAAAAATAATAAAAACTTACCTTATGCTTTGTTAGAAGTTTTCTTGCCACATCTTCATCCTTGCCATAATCTTTGGTCTGCAAGATGTTTCTCTTTTCACTCATCCATGCTTCAATTTCTGCAACCTCAAAGAAATATTGCTGCGCCTTCAGATTTAGTTCCAATTTTCTGCTGCGTTCATCAGCCTCTGCGATAAGGTCATCCCATGCCACGCTTAATTCAGCACATCGACTCTTAATCTGTTACATAATGAATAAATGTTAAGATTAATTTTAAAAATAAATACATCACAAAATTATTCATCCACTCATTCAGAAATACCCAAATAAATTAAGAAAAAACAACCTGTAATATTGCAAACTGATATACCACCCCTGTCACAGACTATTTCAGGGAAATTATTGTATGATGTGTTTAATATTATGACTTACACCAATGAATAGGTCAACACTGAAAATATCCTTAACTTTATACTAGATTTATGTCAAAACTTGGATTTAACCCTTAAACTGTCCGAACGTAGATCTACTTTTTTTTTTACATGCTTTCAAATGGAGATAATAAAGGTTGGAGCGCTATGCATGTAAACGGAGATCTACATTTGGACAGTTTAAGGGTTAATATTCTCATATGAAATAATCCAACAAGCTATCTTATCTCCAGACTCAAGATGCAACTGCATGACTGTTGGTTTACATAAGCCACCTTGACTAAATTACATAAAATTTAGTTGAATTAAGTAAAAAAAAATATTTGTTATAAACCTAACGAGACACTACTACAGTAAATTTTTTTAACCAGACATTATGTACAAGTGAATTGCTGAAAATGTTACAAGTAATTTAACTCTTTACCATTGTTTTTTCTGGGTGATTCTCTTCTGTCAGTTTATTGCCCTTCACCAGAGTCTTTGTAATCTGGGGCTGATGACCTTGGATTTCAGCTTTCAATTTAACATGCTTCTTGTTTAGGGTTTGAGCTTCATGAAGATTTTGTCCAAGTACCTACAAAGGGAACAATTTCAATTTGTGGATAGTACTGAAAGTGCAATCACTAAATGTTATTAAAAATATAAGCTAATTCCATGGGAATATTTGCAAGTAATACAAGACAGGAAATATACTATAAAAATGTACTACGTTTTCACACTGAAAACAAAAAAAGTTTCGAGTAATCTGTAAAGAAAGATCGATTACACCTATTATGTCGACTACTAGTACTCCTCTATTTTTTTTTTTTTTCAATAAGTTGGCAGTCTCCCACCGAGGCAGGGTGACCCAAAAAAGAAAAAATCCCCAAAAAGAAAATGCTTTCATCATCATTCAACACTTTCACCACACTCACACAATCACTTTTTGCAGAGGTGCTCAGAATACAACAGTTTAGAAGCATATATGTATAAAGATACACAACATATCCCTCCAAACTGCCAATATCCCAAACTCCTCCTTTAGAGTGCAGGCATTGTACTTCCCATTTCCAGGACTCAAGTCCGACTATATGAAAATAACTGGTTTCCCTGAATCCCTTCACTAAATATTACCCTGCTCACACTCTAACAGATCGTCAGGTCCCAAGTACCATTCGTCTCCATTCACTCCTATGTAACACGCTCACGCACGCTTGCTGGAAGTCCAAGCCCCTTGCCCACAAAACCTCCTTTATCCCCTCTTTCCAACCCTTTCGAGGATGACCCCTACCCCGCCTTCCTTCCCCTATAGATTTATATGCTTTCCATGTCATTCTACTTTGATCCATTCTCTCTAAATGACCAAACCACCTCAACAACCCCTCTTCTGCCCTCTGACTAATACTTTTATTAACTCCACACCTTTTCCTAATTTCCACACTCCGAATTTTCTGCATAATATTTACACCACACATTGCCCTTAGACAGGACATCTCCACTGCCTCCAACCGTCTCCTCGCTGCTGCATTTACCACCCAAGCTTCACACCCATATAAGAGTGTTGGTACTACTATACTTTCATACATTCCCTTCTTTGCCTCCATAGATAACGTTTTTTGACTCCACATATACCTCAATGCACCACTCGCCTTTTTTCCCTCATCAATTCTATGATTAACCTCATCCTTCATAAATCCATCCACCGACACGTTAACTCCCAAGTATCTGAAAACATTCACTTCTTCCATACTCCTCCTCCCTAATTTGATATCCAATTTTTCTTTATCTAAATCATTTGATACTTTCATCACCTTACTCTTTTCTATGTTCACTTTCAACTTTCTACCTTTACACACATTCCCAAACTCATCCACTAACCTTTGCAATTTTTCTTTAGAATCTCCCATAAGCACAGTATCAGCAAAAAGTAACTGTTAATTCCCATTTTGAATTTGATTTCCCATAATTTACTCCCACCCCTCTCCCGAACACCCTAGCATTTACTTCTTTTACAACCCCATCTATAAATATATTAAACAACCATGGTGACATTACACATCCCTGTCTAAGACCTACTTTTACCGGGAAGTAGTCTCCCTCTCTTCTACACACCCTAACCTGAGCCTCACTATCCTCAAAAAAACTCTTTACAGCATTTAGTAACTTACCACCTATTCCATATACTTGCAACATCTGCCACATTGCTCCCCTATCCACTATCATATGCCTTTTCTAAATCCATAAATGCAATAAAAACTTCCCTACCTTTATCTAAATACTGTTCACATATATGCTTCAATGTAAACACTTGATCTACATATCCCCTACCCACTCTGAAACCTCCTTGCTCATCCGCAATCCTACATTCTGTCTTACTTCTAATTCTTTCAATTATAACCCTACTGTACACTTTTCCTCTAATATATATGCAAATTGCGAGTGGACATAGGGAATGTGATACCAATTTGTGTAGCTACTGCAAGTATGGCAATCCAGTATCTAATTCTACATATCTTTTCAGTACATTCTCTTGAAATCACTTCAGTTAGTACAACATTACACAGAACCTAATCATTGATTTACATGGTTCATCACTTTTTTCGCAATTCAATTTTTCCACAACAAATTCTAGCAATACCAATACACAAGGCATTAATTTCACTTGCTCATATAATTTGTACAAAATATAAATGAGATACAAACTTTTGATGTGGCTAGTGGCATGTGTTCCTTGATCCACTGCATTTCAGCATCAAGCTCAAAGTTGAACTCGTGCCATCTGAGTGACTCTTCAAGGGCTGCACGACGCCTGGCTGCCGGGTCCTGGAAACAGAGCAAAATATAGGATCACAAATCAATTTGCCCGTGTACATATTTTTTTCTATTCAACACGCTGACTGTTTTCCACCAAGGAAGGGTGACCAGAAAGACACTTTCACCATCATTTGCATTACCACTGTCTTGCCAGAGGCACACAGATATGACAGTTTACATGTCCCTCTGAAGAGCAAATATCCCAAGCCCTTCTTTCAGAGTGCAGGTATTGTACTTCCCATTTCCAGGACTCAAGTCTGGCTAACCGATTTCCCTGAATCCCTTCACGATAAATTACCATGCTTGCACTCCAGCAGCTCATCAAGTCCCAAAAACCATCTGGATCCACTTACTAATCTCCACACTCACTCACACAATTACTTTTAAGTAAAAAATTAAGCATTTGCCCACCAAAACAGAGTAGGAAAAAACCATCTTAAAATTATTACATTCACATGGAAGCACTAGACCCACAGGAATCAAAGTGCTAGGAAATAAAATGCAATCAGGTTTGCCTTGTTGAAACATTAAAAACATACAAAAATGCTGTACTGAATAAGGTACTTAAAGATGTTTAAAAATGGCATGTTAAAAGTTTAAAACAAAAAAAATTAGTCTTAAAAAACAGTGATAAAACTATCTTACCTTCAACTTGTTAAATCTATTCTTTGCAGATCCACAGGATGCTTTGATACTGTCTGCATCAAAGTGGCCATCTTGCACCATTTGATCACCAACAGCACACATTTCGCTTATCTTTCTCTCCATAGTATGCATATCATTTTCTAAATTCTGCTGTTTATTCATGAGATCCTTGCATGAACGAAGATCTGAGCCTACATCTTTATTTTTAAGAGCAGTTTCCAGAGCATCCAAGTTTTTTTCAGTTTCTTCCAAATTCTTATTGTATCCATGTTGGTTACTGGCTTGGTTAAGCTTCATCCCTTTCTCTTCAGTCTTGGAACAAAGATCTTTCCATTTCTGATTGAGGTCATCTAAAGTGTTCTTAATGTCATCAGACTGATAGTGCTTCATGCCTATCAAATCTTGACCAGTTTTGTTGAGACGTCGCAGCTGACCTTCATTGGCATGAAGCTCCCTCTCAAATGCTTCGTGCTTTTGCATTTTTCTCTCCAAGTTACTGAGGTCTCTGTATGATTCATCATCTGCCATCTTCTTTTTATCTGTTATCCACTTATCAAAGTCATCTGCATCTGCCTTAAACTGCTGATAGGCAATAGAACCATTCAGCTGCTCCCGTCTAGCTTGAGCACGGTCCTTTACTGCAGCTCGTCTGTCACGTACCTGAATAGTAAGACACATAAGCATGAAAGCACTTTACTTTAAAAATACATAAATGTAGAGCATTCTAATAAGTTCTATTTAAGTAAAAAGGTAAAAAGATCTGGATAAAATGTTGAAACTAAGTGGAATATTATATCTGACTGTTTTCAAGGGTTTCACCTTTGCAACCCTCACTTTGGTATTAATATGCTATAAATTATCAAACAAATTACAAACATAATGACTACCAAATTACTACTCAATTCACAGAATTTTTTATTTAAATTGGATTTTATCCAAAGATACCTCCACAAATGCAATCCAAAGGACTGATAATTATAGGTTTCAGGACACAGGGTGGGTTTAAGTTTCATGAAAAGTCTTTGGAATGAAAAATCAGACAGCAAATAGCTATTCTAGGATTAACAAAACTTCTGTAGGTATTACAATACGAGTATATTACATGCCATTTGTGATGATATACAAACCTCTGAATTGCCCCTCTTGAATTGTCTGGGACCCACCAGCAGGAGACAGACAACTTTTGGCAGTAAGTTAAGGATAAGGTTAGTGAAACTAATAAACGGAACAACTTTTCTCAATGTTGAAAATGGTTTAAAACATCCATACGTTGATGAGCAAGATGCACGTGCAACAGCTGTAGTTATTTTATCAAGTAATACACACACACAGCTCACTGTGTGGATATCAGCACCAATAGGGGGTCCTGTATAACTACTTTTATCTGTTTTCCTTCATGTCAGTATCTCATCCCATTACTGAACCTATTCAACCTGAGATACCTAGCATATGGCACAGCTGAGTTGAAACAGCAAAAGACTAACCAATGGGTTTTACTGTACTTCCATTTATACTAGCAATTTCATGAGTGAACAAAAGCACTGGTCATACCAACAACAATTTTCCTGCAATTCCTTACAGTAGTTTTTTATAATCATAGGTCATTTCCCACCATGGCTGAGAAAAAAGCTAACAATTCTGTAGTCCAACAGAAACCCACAACCTTCTAAGTGATCAACTATTTATTCTCAAGAAAAAAGATGCTTAAGAGAGATGAATAAATACATAAATATCATGTGCACTAACATTTATGAGCAATAACTAAATTTAAAAGAACACAAGTGTGTACTTTGTGTGCTACTTCCTCATGAAGAGTAGAAAGGCGTTTACACACTTCCCAAACATTAAGAGAGGTTAACTTACCTGATCCCTGCGTTCATTTATGTACGTGGCATCATAATGCTCTGCTGCAATTAGTTTATCTGCCATTTCACTAAATGTTTTCAGTCTTTCATCTTGTGCCATCAGAGTATTCTCAAAGTCATCATGATGCTTCATTAGTGCTTCAACATCATCCAAGGTGCCCTAATTAAAAAATAAAATAATTAACAAGAAAAAGTCAAATAATTGAATTAAGATTGCACAAACTGAAACCCCTATATTTCTGTTTTTAATGTTAAGAAAATCATTATTGATAAAATGATAAAATGTTTTAAGAGCTACAATTTTATCTAAGCCACTTTAAAATGCATTCTTATCCTACAATACATTGATATTGAACAACTAGAGCACAGAAAATAGAATTTCTAATGATAATCCAACTTTTTTTTTTTTTTTTAATCTACCAGTCTCATTCAATCACGGTCTTGCCAGAAGGAAGTCCCACATCAAAACACACATGACCCAAAACTGCAACATCCCCATTCCTCCTCCCGAGTGCAGGCACTGTACTTAACATTTACAGGACTCATAAATGTTCACCTTGCTCACAATCCAACAGCATGTCAAATCATTAAAAAACAAAAAACTTGCCTCTACTCACAATAGGCTTGTGTGAGCATTTTAGATGTCCAGACCCCTAACACTCAAAGCAACCTTTACTGCTCTCTAACCTTGGTAACTGTGCCCTTTATTATCCATTTCAAACAGCATGTAAAGTATTACAATAAAATTCACAAATAACTTACGCTTAAGAGGAACCTCATAATTGCATTTTGGTTCATCATCCTCTCCTTGGTGTGCATTATTTGTGAATTGTTCCAGCCACAGTTTTGTGACTTTTTATTCTTTAGTACATTAAAGTGCTGTAATTATAAGACTTACCCCAAGATCATTGTAGTCTAGGAAAGTTTCATGAGAACTTGTTGCAGCATCAATTTGGTCAGCTTCTCTATTAAAGAGTTGAAGATCCATACACTGCCTCAACCAATCACCCTTCTCTTGCCAACCCCGGTGAATAGCTCGCTGTTCTTCCCCCAGTAATGCCATCTGTTGAAATAGTGGTATCGAATACTGTAATACATACAATTAAGTAATGCAAGGTCAAACTGAATGGAAGAAAAATACAGCCTAACCTCTTAAATGTGTCAACATACAAATCCAAAATTTTCACATTATGCATTACTGCATTTATTGGGGTTTTAGTACAAATGGTTCAATTTAGTTAATATTAACCCTTTCAGGGTCCAAGGCCCAAATCTGGAGTCACGCACCAGTGTCCAAGAATTTTCAAAAAAAAAATTTGTTATTTTTTCTTATGAAATCGTAGAGAATCTTTTTGTGAAGGTAATAAAACAAAACGTACGAAATTTGGTGGAAAATTGATGAAATTATGCTCTCGCGAATTTAGATGTGTCAGCGATATTTACGAATCGGCGATTTTGCCGACTTTGACTCCCATTTTAGGCCAATTACATTATTCCAATCAACCAAATTCTTAGCTATTTCACTAGTATTACTTCTATTCTATCGATTGAGCACAAGAAATCGCCAAGTCAACTGTTTCAACTACAAAATAAAGTGATCGGAAATTGTTAATTTGGCCAATTTAACACAAAGTTCAAAATATTCCAATTTCAAAATAGGGTCCAGAATAAACAATGTAGGCATTCCTGGCACTAAACTACCATTTCCTCTGTTCATTAGTTATGTTTTGAGACTTTACAAATAAATTCCATTTTGATTTTTTATTCACATAATGAATTTTTATTCACACCAAAAAATAGAAGATTTACTGTTATGCAATACTGTAATAATTGTATAAATATCATCACCATATTTGTGAATGTATATTAGACCCACCAGCTGACGTGTATTAGACGTGTGAGGTCGTTTGTTCACTCTTGAATATCGGCAAAAATTTAACATTTCCGCTACTTTGAGCTCAGTTTCAAGCCATTTCCAGTGCTAAAACCATTCAAAATCATCTCTTTCTGTAATATGTCTTCCATTCTATCAAATGAGACCAAGAAATCGCAAATACAACTATAAAAAACATACGAAAAAACACTGCAAAGTTGCTGTTTTAATCGAAAAATCATGATTTCAGTTTTTTTCTCTCATTATACATAGTGTGCTGCAGGATCTGTTTTATGTGGTGCACACATACCACATAGATGTATTCTCTCATATCTAGGCCCAAATGTACCACTCACAGTTTATCAGAGTGAGCTGAGCTCATGGCGTAGATCTACGGTTTGGACACTCACCATAAAGCCGTAGATCTACGGGACGGACCCTGAAAGGGTTAATCTATCCTAACTATACTTAATCTAAACTATGAATGTAGAGAAACTGGCACAAGTAAATGTTTGAAAGATGTAGGACAGGTAATTACCATCCTTCTCACCTGTGCTATGTAGAATGCAATTTAACCCCTTGACTGTCGCAACCCCAAATCCGGAGGCGTCTCCTGGTGTCGCAAAATTTCCTCCCAAAAAAAAAAAAATTATTTTTTTCTTATGAAATGATAAGAGAATCTTTTCCCGATTGTAATGACACCAAAAGAACGAAATGTGATGGAAAACTGACAGAATTACGCTCTCGCGAAGTTAGCGACCTCGGCGATGTTTACGAATTGGCGATTTCGCCCACTTTGAGCCCTATTTTCGGCTAATTCCATTGTTTCAGTGTACCAAACTCAGCTATTTCTTTAAAGCTCCATTTTTTCTATCGACTGAGTACAAGAAACTGCCCATTTACCGATTTCAACTACCCAATAATGTGGTCAGAAATTTGCAATTTGGCCAATTTCACAAAAATTTAAAAAAAATGACAATTTCAAAATAGGGTCCAGAATGAACAATGCAGTCACTCCTGGCTCTAAAATAACATTTTCTTTGTTCATCAGTCACATCTCCAGGCCTCTCTGATATTACTCTTGCTTTCTATTTTGAATTTTTATTCAAACAAATAGAAGATTTACCGTTATGCAGACTACTGCAATATTGTAATAATTGTCAAAATAATGTCAACCCATTCATGACTGTATATTAGAATGGCTACTTGGACATTTATTGGAAAATGACATCATTTGTTTACTTTTGAACATCGTCAAAAATCAAACATTTCCCCTACTTTGAGCTCCATTTCACAGTAAAACCAATCAAAACCACTTCTATTTCTATAATATGTTTTCCATTCTATCAAATGAGACCAAGAAAACAAGAATACAACCATAAATTCTACATGAAAATAGGCTGTAAAGTTGGCATTTTAATTAAAAAACATGGTCGGAGTTTTTTTTTTCTTATTATGCACTGCGTGCTGCAGGATTTCTTTTATATGGTGCACACTGACCACAAAGACCCATTCTCTCACATGTGGGCCTATCAGCTTTCTCCTGCTTGATTTGAAGCCGCTAGAATTTACGAGTATATATACGTCAAAAACGGTGGCTCGTAAGACGTATATATACGGCCAAAACAGCCAAAGGGTTAAGTGCCCAAGTTCTTAATAACACTTTGATTATATATTTTTTAACATGGGCAATGAAATTTCTATTTTCTGTAGGTATGCAATTTTGCTTGCCTTCAAAAGGGTTATGTTACTGTACAACAATATTTCAGTCTAGAGCACAAGTGTTTTAAACACTAACTGGACTGGCATTTCTTATGTGAAGACTGTTGCTGTCTAGCCTATCATAGTACCAACTTGTTATCTCTAACCTTTTCTTGCACTTCACTGAAGTCAGGATTCCTTCTGACAAGCTTCTCTCCAAGCTGGCCGAGCTCGGTGAATTCATCTTGGTGAGCTCTGATGTCATCTCCAAGATCTTGGTGACTCTTGAGAAGATGTTCTGCAGTCGTAACATCACGAGCAGGCTCATCAGAATTCAGAGCATTTTTAACATCACCAACCCAGTTTAGAAGACTCTGAAAGATTGATTTTTGTTTACCACCTCAACCTCTCCTCAGGCCTCTGAATAATGCTTTTATTAACTCTACACCTCCTAATCTCCAAGCTCTGAATTTTCTGCATAATATTCACTCCACACATTGCTCTCACACATGACATCTCTACTCCCTCTAACTTTCTCCTCACTGCAATATTCAAAACCCATACCTCACATCCATACAACAATGCTGGTATTCCTATACTCTGGTACATTCCCCCATTTTTAGTCTCCATAAATAGTCCTTGGTCTCAACAGATGCCTCAATGCACCACACACCTTTTAATCTTCATCAATTTAATAGTTTGCCTCATCTCTCAGAATCATTCACAAAGAAGTCCACTCCCAAACACCTGAACGCTACGCAATGAACACATTTACTTCCTCCATATTCCCTTCGATCTAATATTTAATCTCCCATTGCCTACATTTTTCATACTCTTTCCTAAGATTACTTTTAATTTCCTTCTTTTACACACCCTCCCAAATTAGTTCGCCAACTTCTTTTCCAATTCTCCCAAAACAACAACTCCCACTGTGTACCAGAACAACTATCATTCAATTCCACATCTCTCTCCACTTCTAAAACCCTATTTATAAATGTTAAATCATGGTGACATCACTCATTCCCATCCTAGGCCTACCCGTACTATAACTTGTCATCCACACGAAAGTTCTTTATTGCTTAATCTAACCTACTACCTATTCCATACATTTGCAACATTAACACAATGCTTCCCTTTCGACCCTATCCCATACCTTTTCTAAAGCCATTAGTAGTGATCATCTATAAGCTTCAGAGTTAACACTTGGTCTACATATCCCTTACCCTTCCTAAAACCTTGTTTCCTTGTCTTACCCATAATTCAGCAGCAACTACCATAACTATTTGGTATACTCAATAGGCTTATTATATCCCCTTTTTCCTTATACAAAGGATCTATGCATGCTCTCTGCCAATCCTAGGTACACTGTCCCCATTTCATGGATATATTGAACATATTACACCAACCACTCTACAAATATATCTCCACCAGCTTTTAATATTTATGTCTTAATCCCAACTACCCCAGCTGCCATACCCCCTTTCATTCAACAGACTGCCTCGCATACCTACACCAGACTTTTATCTGGTTCTTTCTCACTCCAACATTCAACAATTTATCAAAATAGTCCCTGAATTTTCTCAGTACCTACACCTGCCCATCTAATGGCTCCCCTCTTTTGTTTGTAACTTTAATCCAATTGTTACCAAGGTTATTTTTTATTATTATCACACTGGCCGATTCCCACCAAGGCAGGGTGGCCCGAAAAAGAAAAACTTTCACCATCATTCACTTCATCACTGTCTTGCCAGAAGGGTGCTTTACACTACAGTTTTTAAACTGCAACATTAACACCCCTCCTTCAGAGTGCAGGCACTGTACTTCCCATCTCCAGGACTTGAGTCCGGCCTGCCGGTTTCCCTGAACCCCTTCGTAAATGTTACTTTGCTCACACTCAGCACGTCAAGTATTAAAAACCATGTCTCTCCATTCACTCCTATCAAACACGTTCAAGCATGCCTGCTGGAAGTACCAAGGTTCTCAACATATTTAACTAGCTCTAAAACCTCCTCTTATTATCAGCAAAATTTTGTTGATAAAAGCCTCTCCTAATCATCTCTCCTGCACTCCCTTACCATTCTTTTAACCTTGTACTCCTCCTTCCATTTATCACTTTACATTGTAAAAACTTTTCAGAGGCCAATCTTTCCTTCCTTACCACCCATCATCTCATCAATCACTCCTCTTCCTTCCTGCATTCACCCTCCTATACCCCACACACTTCTGCTGCACACTAACACTGCAGTCCTAAATCTACTCTACAGCTCCTCTACCCTCTCTCAATTACCTGTACTCTATCTAGTCTGCCTTTCTCCCTGAAGTTGCTTATATAGTTTACCTTATCTCCTTAATTTATAAACTTCTGCTTCTCTTTTTATCTACCAATGACTTGTTTTGAACCCCCATCTACTTATTACTCTCACTGTAATTACCACTAAATAATTAACCGATACATGTATACGTGTATACTGCATGTTGATTAAATTTCATTTTGCTTCATTTGGAAGATCTACAACAATGCCTAAAAATTATTCCCACTTAATCATTTTCAGAATAGTAAGAACTGCACATGCATCTTGTACAACTTGGTTTTTCCAGGTTTAAAAAGAACAAATACAAACTGCTCAAGTTTCTTCTTAAAACACAAATTTAATGTTAATTTTACCTTAGCCGAGTTAAGGAAGATCTGCTGGCCAACAGCTTCCTCAAGTCTGTTCCTTCTTTCTACAGCTTTACCCTTCAGCTGACCCCAATACTGTTGCACTTCTTCTTGTCTTGCTTCTACAGCATGTCTTTCTCGGGGATATGATGCTTTTACAGAATCAGCAAGAAGGTTGACACGACGTACCTGCACATGCAACCAGCGTAATTTATGAGCTTATCATCAACACTTTTTCAGCAAACTTTGGTATTAGAGGAGCAATTCTAATAAAATTACCCAAAGTAAACAAATACAAATGAACAAATTTAAACTACAGTAAAAATGTGCATGCAAGGAATGGGGAAATGAGGAAAGAATAATGTGGAGTTATAACATTCATTTGTTAAAGAGTATTATATAATAATCAGCATCTTTTAGGCATTGTAAACCCTCAGTTTTGCTATTTTGCCATCTGGAAATTACTGTATATACATTACTCGAGAAAAAGGCCCAGGGTTAAAGACCAAATGTTTAGACAAAATGTACGGACTAAACAATTGTTCATGGGTTATATTTTCAAGCAGACAAAATCACGTAGTATGTCCACTGCCTAATAACTGATTATTATTTTACCTTCTCTTCCACTGGTGCTAATTCCCTCTCCAACTGATCATGCTTGCGCTGGAGAGACTGTACAGTTTTTAGGTCTCGACCCAATTCATCGGTGTCCAGCTTTTCCATCTTCTCCACCATCCAGTCCCTCGTCTCATCACAAGTGCGATGGAATAGTTCTACACTGGATGCTCCCTCCAGACTACGTTCTTTTTGCTGCTTCAGACGATTAAGGTGAGCCCATTGATCATGAATTTGCTTTTGGCGAACTTTAATCTTTTCCAGTTGACTATGTCCAGTGGCTTCAAAGTCCTGAACCATCTTATCAATTATTTCAATCCTCCTGCTTGCGGCTGACAAGTCTGTGAGGAACTTTTCAAATTTCTGCTTTGCTGTCTCTACATCATCACCCTTCTCATCCATTTTAAGTAGCTTTTCTTTTTCCCTCATCCAGGTTTCAAAACCTTGGCACTCACTCAGGAATGAGAAAAGTTTAATAGATTCTTCCAGATACAAGTGTCGCTTTTGAGCAAGTTCACACAAATTTCCGTAGGTTGAATTAATGGACTGCAAACGTTTTTCAACAGTTTCTGGTTCTTCAAATCTTTTATTTCGAGCTGCGGATTAAGCAAAATGTTTTTAGGTTGAAAAATTATTAGTCACAGACAGTAGTCAACCAAAAGCTAACAGGAAAGCTCAAGTGTTAGCTGACCAACTAGTCTGTTAGACATATATGTAATATCTGTTACTGTTACATTTTATTTTATTTTAATGAGGAATGCAGACAACCTATACTTACGAGGGGCTCTAGGTTTCCTCTTCTTGACCCTTTCAGTTTTCTTTACCATCCTGGTTTTTGGCACCATTCTCTTCTCAGGAACCTTAACTTCCTTTTTAACCCGAACATTAATTTTCTTGGGTTCACTCTCCCTAACATAATTAGCAGGAACAAAACCTTCTTCACCAGTATTTTTACGTACATTCCACCAATCTCGATTTGTTTTATTGATCAGGAACATCATCTGGAATTTTAAAAAATTTCATAAAAGGGATAATTTTTTATCTGAATCTCAGGAGCATCATAAAATGAACGAATTTCAATAAGAAAACGTGATTCCCAAAGTTTTCGTAAGAATATCTAAGAAAACATTCACTAACATAATATTTTTGTTTACCTCGCCTTTCACCATATGCATGCCTTGACCTTGGAAGGAGTATCTAGCAATGACAGTGGGTAACTCTCTCTGTTCAGTAACAGTCACCTCTTCTATTTTTTCCACGACTTCCTCTACCAAAACTTCCTGTGGTACCATCTTCACTTCATCTACCCACTCGTACTCCTCCTCCTCTCCAATGTTCTGCTGCTGGGATGTGAGCTATAAAAAGTAAAACAAGAACTTAGTATTTATATCTGGAGAATAATATATAAATGCCCATCACAAGAAACTTGTAAAGTTTTAACCCTTTGACTGCCGAAACCCCAAATCCTGAGGTGTCTCCTGGTGTCGCAAAATATTTGGGGAGAAAAAAAAAAACAATTTTTTCTAATGAAATGATAGAAAATCTTTTCCTGATGGTAATGACACCAAAAGTACAAAATTTGATGGAAAACTTGCGGAATTACGCTCTCGCTAATTTAGCAACCTCAGCGATATTTACGAATCAGCGATTTCGCCCACTTTGAGCCCTTTTTGCGGCTAATTCCATTGTTCCAGTCGACCAAACTCTCAACTATTTCTTTAGAACTCCATTTGTTCTATCGACTGAGTACAAGAAACTGCCCATTTACTGATTGCAACTACCCAATAAAGTGGTCAAAAATTGGCAATTTGGCCAATTGCAGGCAAATTAAAAAATATGCCAGTTTCAAAATAGGGTCCAGAATGAACAATGCAGTCATTCCTGGCTCTAAAATAACATTTTCTTTGTTCATCAGTCATCTCCGGGGCCCTCTGATATTACTCTTGCTTTCTATTTTGAATTTTTATTCAAACAAAAAAATAGAAGATTTACTGTTATGCAGACTACTGCAATACTGCAATAATTGTATAAATAATGTCAACCCATTCATGACTGCATATTAGGATAGCTAGCTGGACATTTATTGGACAATGACATCATTTGTTTACTCTTGAACATTGGCAAAAATCAAACATTTCCCCTACTTTCAGCTCCACTTCAAGGTCTTTTTCATAGTAAAACCAATCAAAATCACCTCTATTTTTATAATATTTTTCCATTCTATCTAAAGGAACTATGAAAACAAGAATATAACCATAAAAACTATGAAAATATACCTCAAAGTTGGCATTTTAATCCAAAAACACGATCGGAGTTTTTTTTTCTTTCTCATTATGCACCATGCTGCAGGATTTTTTTTGTACAGTACACACTGACCACACAGACCCAGTCTTTCGCATGTGGGTCTACCAGTTTTCTCCTGCTTGATTTGCACATACAGTAGGGCCCCACTTTACGGCATTCCGCTAATATGGCAATTTCAAATTATGACCAAAACTCTATACAGCCACCTGGTTTGTTCACATTCTCCATGAGCACATTTCTATTATGTTTGGAAACTTTCCAAAATTTCAAGTACACCTACCATCCGACTTACGACCGAGTTCGGTTCCAAGAAACCGGTCGTAAGTCGAAATGATCGCAAGTCGAACTTCACTACTGAAAATCAACAAAACATTTTTGTAATGACTATTTTATTGTTTTATTTTGGTATTTCATGTTTTACTTTGCTTTTTATGTTGCTAGTACTGTATTTTTATACTGTAAGGTTTAGGATAAACACTGTGTACAACACACAGTTGTTTATTTCCCAGAAATTTGGCATAAAAAACACGGTTGTAAGTCGAGTGGTCGTAAGTCGAGCAGGTCGTAAGTCGGATGGTAGGTGTATTTTAAAGTTATTGCATATTTTATATGTACTCTGATAATTATACTTGTGTACCTGTACCTAAATACACTTACACACTGTGCTCGCATGCAGGTATACATTAAAATCACTAAGTGTCCCTGTAGTCTTAACGCCATAGTAATAACACTAATACGTAATAATAATCACTCTTGCGCACATTAAATGTCTTATTTTACGTTAATATAGACATTTTCATTAATCCATCTATGATATTTTCTTGAAAATTATATAAGAAACATGTTACGTAACATATAAACATGCAATGCTTATATGCTATGGAGGTGTGTTTGCCGGGAGGAGGGAAAACACTGTGTTAATAGACATTTACATTAATCCATCTATATTATTTTCAAAATTATATAAGAAACACCTTACACAGCATATAAACATGCTATGTTTATATGCTACGGAGGGGTGGTAGCCGGGCAGAGGGAAAACATTACATTTTCTCTGGTCCGGCAACAGAGAAAACTTGTATGAATCTGCATCTGACAAAGTCACTCCCCATAACACACAACGCTTGTTTACAATTCTCGGCATGAATTATTCATTACTTCTCCCTTCGTTTATGATGGCATCTAAAGGTAGTTGTTAGAAACTATTAAACTCGGTGAAAGAAGGTATGTCGTTGAGAAAGAGAAAGAGAAAGAGAGAGAAAGAGAGGAGAGAGAGAGTGAGAGAGAGAGAAAGAGAGAAAGAGAAAAAGAGAAAAAGAGAAAAAGAGAGAAAGAGAAAGAAAGAGAAAGAAAGAGAGAGAGAGAAAGGCCAGTGCAAGCCTACATCAAGTGACGTAAGCTGCTCAACTGATGGTGACACTATTGACAAAGACTGGAAGTCCCACACTGAGCTTAACTCAGGGGTTAATAACTGGTGGAATTCTGTCATCGCTAAGGTCCCACAGACTGACAGAGTTCAAAACACTACCTTTGGGAATTCTAACAATTCCTCTGACCACCACAAAGGGAACAAATCCTCTTCCCAGCAACGAGGGAAGCCTTGGATCTGTTAATTCTCCTACACCTGACATCTCTGCTTCAGCCACTGCCAGTCCACTTGACAGTGCACATACCATCTCTGATCCTACACCTGTCAGCACACCTGCCGACACTATCCCAGAATCTGGTAACAGTGCTTCATCAGCAAGTTCTGAGCTAGGAGTTTCTCCACAAGAGATTGGTGCAGTTATTGATCAGGGAACTATCACTGCACCTGATCACCTACTGCGCCAAAGTACGAACAGCAGGGACACATCTGTCAGAACTGGTAGAGGACGGGGCAGGGGACGTGGAAGAGGAAGACATATACAGCCGTCTCACCCTCCACTAACACAGTTCCAGCGGCAGAATCTGAGGACAAATCTGCAAAACACATGAGGTGCAACAAATCCTAGTCCACCCTCCCAGGCACCTAGGCTGTGCTCTCGCTGTCAACGGAAGGGGCACACTGCCAACAACTGCCTGCGAGATACCAAGTGTAATTACTGCTACAAGAAAGGACATCAGGAGGACCAGTGTCGGAAGAAAAAGGAACTTGACAGACAGGGCCACCTGTTTAGAGACCTGTTCTCAGAACAAACCAGCAGGATCTCTGAATTGGTGAACAAACTCACACATCACCCACTTAGCTACTACTATCCCAGCCCAGCAGGTGGTATTGTGCCTTATACAAGACCACAGGCCTACATCCCTGCAGCTGCCTCAGTACCCTACCTCTCTCAAGGGCAGGAACCTTACATTCTCTACACACCCACCACCTCAAGCTGAACACATCATGAGGAGCCAGTCTATCAGTATCCTGTCGGCAAACATTAGAAGTTTCATTACCAATGTTGGAGAGCTCACACAGTTTTGTTAGCACTCGGCATCCCGACATGATAGCTGTTGTTGAAACATTTTTGGATGACAGGACTACAGAAAATTTTGCAAGAATTGCTGGCTACACCTCATGGATGAGAAGAGACAGGCAAGGGCAAGGAGGTGGTGTTGCTGTGTGCTTCTCTAAAAGCGTTCATGCCCAGCACATTGATGTTGCCACCACTACACATCTTGAAATGATGTTCAAGCTCTGTATAAACACTAGTACCTCTGTACTAGCATGTGCAATGTACAGACCTCAGTGGCAACATGCAGACCCCATCAACTTCCTAATGGAAAATATTGACTCCCTTCTCCTACAACACAACTGTCAACATATTATAATTGTTGGTGACCTCAACCAGCACCTTATACAGAGGGACTTTGATGACCTTCTTGCAGTGTTTGACATGAGAAACTTTGTTGATTTCCCTACTCATATCTCTGGCTCCTCCCTTGACCCAGTAGCATGTGATCTGGCAGAAGGCATAGTCACTTGTCAACCCCTCGGCTACGTTGGATCGTCTGACCACAAGGCTGTTTTTACCACACTTAAGATCCCAACAGAACGAGGTGAGGAGTCCACACGCACAACCTGGCTATGGGAAAGAGGTACTTAGCCAGCCCTTTGCTCTGAGCTCGCCACCACCGATTGGAATGCTCTTCTCCAAGGGGAGGTTGACAACCAAGTGAAAGCCTTCACTGGACACATCCTTAATCTACAACAAGAACACATTCCTCACCGGCAATATGTGACGTAGCCTACAGATCAGCCTTCGTTTGGCTTTCGTTGTAGAAAGGCTGCTACTGCTAAGTACAAAGCATGGTTAAGGCATAAGACACATCCTACCACCTATAACAGGAAATTGCACATGCAAGCCTGTAGACATATGAGTGACATTCAAAAGTGGGCCATTGCTAAATGGGAGGTGGACACTAAAAGAAAGCTAGCATCAGGTAGGGTAGGCTCCAAAACCTGGTGGTCCCTGGTCAAGGACAGACAAGGTTATCTGCCTGATGAACTTATTCCACCTCTAAATCGACAGGATGGGACCACCTCTACTAGTAGTCAAGAGAAGGCGGACCTCTTTGCTGAACACTTTGCTACCAAAATGCAAGTTCCTGATCCAGCAAGGGACCCTCCTTGGCTAGCTGCAAGAACTGTGTCAAAACTGTCAGTGGTGACAATAAGGCAGGAGGAGGTGCATTTCCTTCTTAAATCTCTTGACCAAGAAAAGGCTGTGGGCCCAGACAAGTTGAGCCCAAGGTTGTTGAGAAGATGTACAGACCAGCTAGCAGCACCTCTAACTCGCATCTTTCAGCACTGCCTAGTACAGTGTAAATGGCCCTCTCTATGGAAAGAGGCAAATGTAGTCCGTTCACAAAACGAAGATCAGAGTAGAAATCAGCAACTACAGACCAGTGTCACTCCTGTCAATCACTGGTAAGATCCTTGATACAATAATCTCAAGACAAATGACAGTTTTTTTGACTACCACTCACTACTTTGTGATCGTCAATATGGCTTCAGGAAAGGTTACTCTGCTGCTGATCTGTTGTTAAACCTCTCCACTAAGTGGCACCAGTCACTGGATGAATCCAAAGTCAGCTGTGTGGTAGCACTGGACATTGCTGGCGCTTTCGACCGGGTGTAGCACCAGGGCCTCTTAGCAAAACTTCAAGCACTGGGAATTGCAGGCTCTACGCTATCTCTCCTCAGTGATTACCTTCATGGTAGATCTCTAAGGGTAGTTCTCAATGGAACAGAATCAGCAAGACATCCTATTGGGGCAAGTGTTCCACAAGGAAGCGTGCTGGGTCCATTGTTATGGAATGTCTACTTCAACGACCTTCATCTCATCCCAGAATCATATGCATATGCAGACGACTGTACACTGACATTCACTTATCCAAGAGAAGAAATGCCAGCTGCTCTAAGCTACATCAATCACCAGCTGAGAGCTATATCAGCTTGGGGAAATAGATGCCAAGTAACATTTGCACCTGAGAAAACGCAAATGATGATCGTCTCTAGGCACCATGATGGTAATGCTGGTGCAGTAGTAAGGATGAATGGGAGAGTGTTGGCACCTGGATAAGAAGTTGATATCCTTGGGGTGAAATCTGACTCCAAACTAACCATGAAGAACCATGTTGTAAATCTTGCAAACAAGGCAGCCAGGAAGCTTACAGCACTTCGCCGTATCTCGCATCTGCTTGACAGTAGGGGTTGCAAGATCCTGTACGAGGCACAAGTACGCTCACACCTTGAGTATGCTCCACTTTCTTGGTTTGCCTGCCCCCCCCCCCCTCTCATCTGCGACTGCTTGACAGAGTAGAGAACAGAGCAAGACGTCTCATCTCTCGCCTGGACCTATCCTGGATAGGTCTGTCATTTCAGCAGAGCCTTCAACATAGGAGGGATGTGGGTGGCCTTACTGTTATGTACAAGGCCAATATTGTCAAAATACCACACTTGGATCCACTTTGAGGACAGCGTGAAACAAGCTTTTATGCCGCAAGACGGGCAGAAAGTAGCAACTTCACTCTGGCTGTACCCTTCTCCAGAACATCACTCCATCTGAGATCATACATACCCAGGATGACTCGAGTATGGAACACATTTGTACAACATAATGATGTCAACGAGATAAAGTCAGTTGATCAAATGAAAATGCTGGCCCACAGATGGCTCCAACTTAATCCTGTTCCCTACTTGTATGTCTCATAACAATAAAAATGCTTTCAAATGAGCTGATGTAGGTAACAGCTCTTAGCTTGCCAATAAAGTTAGGAATCCTTAACCTGTAAATAGCTTGTCAATAAGATTCCAAGTTGGTAAAGTAGAATAAAGAGCAACACACTCGTTTTCGTGTAACACCATTTTTAGAATGAATGATACTCCGAGTGAAGCCATACGAAAGGAATAATTTTTTACAATTAGCCCCAGTAATACTATTATGTACACAGTTTCTCGGGTGTTGAACTAAAGAAAATGTTATTCTTCCCAACACTCTGACAGGACTGGAAAAACATCTTATATTTATGTTAATTTATTCTACTGTCGATGTATTTATCATGTTTATGTGTTATGAAGCATGTTTATTACATAATTTTGAAAAAATATTATAGATGGATTAATCAAAATGTCTATATTAAGGTAATATACAACATTTTATGTGCCTTAGGGAGATTGTGCATTATCATCATTAATATGGCATCTTCAAGACTAGTAAGACAGTGATTTTATTGTGTACCTGCACACCAGCACAGTAAGTTTATTTAGGTATAGGTACACACAATTATGATGATCAGAGTACAGTGGACCCCCGGTTAACGATATTTTTTCACTCCAGAAGTACGTTCAGGTGCCAGTACTGACCGAATTTGTTCCCATAAGAAATATTGTGAAGTAGATTAGTCCATTTCAGACCCCCAAACATACATGTACAAACGCACTTACATAAATACACTTACATAATTGGTCGCATTCGGAGGTAATCGTTATGCGGGGGTCCACTATATATATATATATGAAATAACTTTAAAACACTAGAAATTTTGGGATGTGTCCACACATAATAGAGAGTCATACTCACAGATGTAAAAAAACTAGGTGGCCCACAGTAACCATATTAGAAAGTAAGGTGGGGGAGCTACAGTTTTTTTTTTTTTTTTCATAATTTGAAATGTCAACAAACAGACAGATGCTAAGATGATCCTAGTAAATTATAAGAACTATACGAGGTAAATGTACCCGTCACTAACTTAGACACACATGAGTCAGAATACACATTTAACCCTTTCAGGGTCTCCAGGCCCTCACCCAGACTTGTTCTCAGGATCGCCAAATTTAAAAAAAAAAAATCGTATGAAAAGATACAGAATCTTTTCCCGATCATAATGACACCAAAAGGGTGAAATTTGATGGAAAACTTACGGAATTATGCTCTCGCGAAGTTAGTGGTCTCAACGATCTTGACGCATTGGTGATTTTGCCCACTTTGAGCCCTATTTTCGGCCAATTCCTTACCTTTGATATACTTTTTTTTTTTTTTTTTTCCCAACAAGTCGGTCGTCTCCCACCGAGGCAGGGTGACCCAAAAAAAAAAAAAAAAAAGAAGAAAGAAAATCCCCAAAAAGAAAATACTTTCATCATCATTCAACACTTTCACCACACTCACACATTATCACTGCTTTTGCAGAGGTGCTCAGAATACAACAGTTTAGAAGCATATACGTATAGAGATACACAACATATCCCTCCAAACTGCCAATATCCCAAACCCCTCCTTTAAAGTGCAGGCATTGTACTTCCCATTTACAGGACTCAAGTCCGACTATATGAAAATAACCGGTTTCCCTGAATCCCTTCACTAAATATTACCCTGCTCACACTCCAACAGATCGTCAGGTCCCAAGTATCATTCGTCTCCATTCACTCCTATCTAACACGCTCATGCACGCTTGCTGGAAGTCCAAGCCCCTCACCCACAAAACCTCCTTTACCCCCTCTTTCCAACCCTTTCGCGGACGACCCCTACCCCTCTTTCCTTCCCCTATAGATTTATATGCTTTCCATGTCATTCTACTTTGATCCATTCTCTCTAAATGACCAAACCACCTCAACAACCCCTCTTCTGCCCTCTGACTAATGCTTTTATTAACTCCACACCTTCTCCTAATTTCCACACTCCGAATTTTCTGCATAATATTTACACCACACATTGCCCTTAGACAGGACATCTCCACTGCCTCCAACCGTCTCCTCGCTGCTGCATTTACCACCCAAGCTTCACATCCATATAAGAGTGTTGGTACTACTATATTTTCATACATTCCCTTCTTTGCCTCCATAGATAACGTTTTTTGACTCCACATATACCTCAACGCACCACTCACCTTTTTTCCCTCATCAATTCCATGATCAACCTCATCCTTCATAAATCCATCCACCGACACGTCAACTCCTAACTATCTGAAAACATTCACTTCTTCCATACTCCTCCTCCCCAATTTGATATCCAATTTTTCTTTATCTAAATCATTTGATACCCTCATCACCTTACTCTTTTCTATGTTCACTTTCAACTTTCTACCTTTACACACATTCTCAAACTCATCCACTAACCTTTGCAATTTTTCTTTAGAATCTCCCATAAGCACAGTATCATCAGCAAAAAGTAACTGTCAATTCCCATTTTGAATTTGATTCCCCATAATTTAATCCCACCCCTCTCCCGAACACCCTAGCATTTACTTCTTTTACAACCCCATCTATAAATATATTAAACAACCATGGTGACATTACACATCCCTGTCTAAGACCTACTTTTACCGGGAAGTATTCTCCCTCTCTTCTACACACCCTAACCTGAGCCTCACTATCCTCATAAAAGCTCTTTACAGCATTTAGTAACTTGCCACCTATTCCATATACTTGCAACATCTGCCACATTGCTCCTCTATCCACTATCATATGCCTTTTCTAAATCCATAAATGCAATAAAAACTTCCCTACCTTTATCTAAATACTGTTCACATATATGCTTCAATGTAAACACTTGATCTACACATCCCCTACCCACTCTGAAACCTCCTTGCTCATCCGCAATTCTACATTCTGTCTTACCTCTAATTCTTTCAATTATAACCCTACCGTATACTTTTCCTGGTATACTCAGTAAACTTATTTGATATACCTTTGAAGAATTTCAAGAGCATACCTACTCTCTGAGCCCGGCCATGGGCCAGGCTCGTCTGGTCAACCAGGCTGTTGCTGCTGAGGCCCGCTGCCCCACATCCATCACAGCCTGGTTGATCTGGCACCTGGTGAAGATACCTGTCTAGTTTCGTCTTGAAGGCTTCAATACTTGTTCCAGCAGTGTTTCTGATATCTTCTAGTACAGTGTACTAGTCGACAAAGATCATAACTATTTCGCTATAATTCCATTTTTTTGTATTGAGTGAGTACAAGAAACCACCCATTTACAGATTTCAACTATCCAATACAGTGGGTAGAATTTAGCAATTTTGCCAATTTCACACAAATTTCAAAAAATGCCAATTTCCAAATAGGGTCCAGAATAAACGAGAAAGACATTCCTGGCACTAAAATAACATTTCCTCTGTTCATTAGTCACATCCCCAGAAGATTTACTGTTATGCAGACTACTGCATTAGTGTAGAAATGGTAAAAATAATATCAGCGCACTTGTGAAAGAATGTTAGACTCACCAGTTGACATGTATTGGATGCCTAGCATGATTTCTTTACTTTTGAACTTAGGTAAAAATTGAACACGTCTGCTACTTTGAGCTCAATTTCAAGGTACTTTTCGTTGTAAAACCAGTCAAAATCATCTCAATTTCTGTAATATGTCTTCCATTCTATAAAATGAGACCAGGAAAACTAGAATACAACAATAAATACCATACGAAAATACAGTGCAAAATGACTCTTAATCCAAAAACACTCAGTTTTTTTTTTCTCATTATGCACTGTGTGCTGCAGGATTTTTTTATACTGCGCACACTGACCATATAGACCCATTCTTTCATATGTAGGCCTACCAGCTTTCTCTCACTAGATCTGAGGGCGCTAGAATTTAGGCGTACTAGTACGTCAAAAACCCTGGTGCGTAAGCCGTACTAGTACGTCCAAAACCCTGAAAGGGTTAATATAATACAATATCTAGTGTGTGAATACAAGCTCAATCACATGTCAACAAGGATAAAAATTGAATTCTGATTTTGAACTCGTACATTTATAATGCTTTTCAATAATTTTATGTAAGCATAACCAGTAACTGTCATTAAACTCAGCATACAGAAGATTAACATGCATTCATACTGTAATAGGAAACAAGACTCAATAAAAAATATCCAATAAAAAATTTTATGCCTAGAAATAATCAAGTGATAATTATGTAGCCTTACATTTAATGCAGAGATTCCTGAATTAATAAGTTTTTGTCCTTGGTTATTAACCGCCTTTATGTCCCCTTCGTAGGCCTTGATTTCTCCTTCAAGTCGAGTGTGTAGCTGCAGCAGGGCCAGACCACTTGGTTCATCCTCACCGTAGTCCTTGGACTGGCACAGAGGCAGCTTCTCCTTGATCCACGACTCTGCCTCATTGGCATCTGCATTAAACTATTGCCAAAAATAATGCTGTATTTAGATAATGCTCATTCAATATGTTTAGCATATAGGGTAAGAATAAATTGGTATTTTCACATTTTGCAGTACACTTGCATTAAATGCATCATTTTGCATACTAAAATGGCATACCTGGGACTGTGCATGGGTTCTTGTCTACTAATGTTCATAAACATTTTAGAGTTTAAAGTACAAGTAGAACAATGTTATTTTGCATGTCAATGAGAAAGAAAGCCACCAGCAATCCTACCAGTGTGTAAAACAATTACAGGTTTCCGTTTCACACACTTGACAGGACCATGGTAGTACTTCCCTGGGTGGTTGATGTCTACCAACCTACTACCTGCATATCCCCTTCAAATTTGCTAACATCCTGTGACCTCCAAACCAGAATCAGACACATTATTTTCTGTTAGCAGTGATTTGAAGAGTCTGTATCAAAACTAGAGGCAGAAGAGTGTCTTGAAATGTGTGATGATTGGTATAGTATTCTTGTGTACTCTGCTGCTTACGTGACATTTCTTCTGCTGTTGATGCAGCAGTAGTAGTGTCATTTTGTGTACAATACTCTTCTTGTCTACTGTAATACTTTCTATATTTGAAACAAAAATATGATTAGTCATATATAGTACATATCTATGTATCTTTCAACAAACCGGCCGTATCCCACCGAGGCAGGGTGGCCCAAAAGGAAAAACAAAAGTTTCTCCTTTTAAATTTAGTAATATATACAGAAGGGGTTACTAGCCCCTTGCTCCCGGCATTTTAGTCGCCTCCTACGACACGCATGGCTTACGGAGGAAGAATTCTGGTCCACTTCCCCATGGAGGTAAGAGGAAATAAACAAGAACAAGAACTAGTAAGAAAAATAGAAGAAAACCCAGAGGGGTGTGTATATATATATATGCTTGTACATGTATGTGTAGTGTGACCTAAGTGTAAGTAGAAGTAGCAAGACGTACCTAAAACCTTGCACGTTTACGAGACAGAAAAATGAAGACCAGCAATCCTACCATTATGTAAAACAAATACAGGTTTCCGTTTTACACTCACTTGGCAGGAAGGTAGTACCTCCCTGGGCGGTTGCTGTCTACCAACCTACTACCTAGGATATAGTACATATATCGATAACTATTAATGTAGAGAACTATAATTTTAACAAACTATAAACCGATTTTTTTTTTTAGCAAAATATAAACAGCCATATCCAACAGCAATATCCAATCCCACACGGTGCCTCGTGGCCTGGTGGATAAAGATCTCACTTCACACAGCGAGGGTCTGGGTTCAATTCCCAGCGAGGGTTGAAACATTAGGCGTGTTTCTTTATGCCTGTTGTCTATGTTCCCCATCAGTACAATGGGTACCTGGGTGTTAGACGACTGGTGTGGGTTGCATCCTGGGACAAAACTGACCTAATTTGCCCGAAATGCTCAGCATAACAAGCGGTTTTCCATATAGTAGCATGTCACTGATGTACACGTACTTATAGAAATAAAGATATTACATTATTATACAAGATCATTACCAAGCAAGCTTCCGCTGCATTTTCAAGCTGTTTCCGTCGGTCACTTGCATACTGATCTAGGCGCCGCCATTTCTCTTTCAGAGCAGCAATGCGTTCACTGATGGCCTTAGCATCAGGATGACCAGCTTTGAAGAGTGCTTCACCCGATCTCATAACTTTCTCTGCCTTGGGACGACGGGCACGCATCTCATCTTCTAAAGCCTGATGGGTGTAAATCCAGTAAATAAAAAAAATGGGAGAAAAAAAATGAACTATCTGATACTCTAATTTTAAGATTAAAAGTACTATGAATAATACAGCCTTTAGTAAATTGACATGCTACTTACCATGATTCAAGCTTATAAAAAGTACATCACATATGCTATATGCAAATAACAAAGCATCAAGGGAAAAATAAAAAATAAAACTAATTTAAAAACTACATAGAAAAAATGCACTGAAAAAAAAAAAAGCTCTCCACCTTGCCACAACCTTGTCCAAAGAAAACAGCAAATACTTCATAAATAACAAATTACTTTACCTTAAGGGATGCAGCTTTCTGGTGGCAGAGCACAGGATGTGTTAGTGCAGAGAGCACCAGGGTGAGGGAGGTTAAGTAGAAGGAGCCATTAGTGTTAAGGTGACCAAATGCAACATTACTCCTTTATTATAGAAACTGAGGGCAACACTACAAGCAAACTCAAGCAAAATATGTTAGGTGTTAAAAGCAGCTAAGTGCATTATATACAAATGATGCAGAGAAAGATGGGTCTTTGTACAGGATTAAGAACTGCATACAGAATTAAAATTAATGTGCCTTCATTGAACACACATTAAAAGCAATACGAATTACTTATGAACTTCTCTTGTCCCTGCCAAGTCTGATAAGGAGTTTCTAATGTGAACCTGCAATCTTAATTGTGGCCACGTCTCACTATTCATTTGCTATCCACATATGAATGAACCTTTGAATTATAAGATTTGTTAGTTTTAGCACTATTTCATGGAGAAATTTCACATTTAATGTCAAACATGAACATATTCTGAGCACCTCTGCAAAAGTGTGTGGTGTGGTGAAAGTGTTGAATGATGATGAAAGTATTTTCTTTTTGGGGGGATTTTCTTTCTTTTTTGGGTTACCCTGCCTCGGTGGGAGACGGCCAACTTGTTGAAAAAAAAAAAATGAACATATGTATAAAACGGGTTTTAAAAAGCACCAGTGCAGTGCCGCCTGCACTTTAAAGGAGAAGTGGAGATAGTGTGATGCACAGTATCATCTAAATTGTGATGTCTGCACACTTCTGGCAAAACAGTTAATGAATGATTGATAATGAATGTTTCATCTTTTCGGTCACCCTACCATGGCGAGAGATAGTAGGCATCAAATCACAATAGGTACGTATACAATAAATTAAATTTACTTCCAATCTAAAGACAAATACTTACAAATAAATTTTAATAATCAATAAGAATGTTGTATTATGCCAGATTGTGATGACCTACATGATTAACTACTTACACTGTATGCCTAATAGTACACTGCAAAAGAATCTGTCAGTTCTCATGTGAAGGTGTACATACATGTTGCAGGTCTTAAAATTTATTATCAGGCAGTGTCTATAACATGCATGGTATGTAATATCACTGACCAAATCAAACCTCTGTATTAAGATATTGATCTAGTGCTCAAGTCTTGACTAGGGCATGACCTAATATCAAAGAATACAGCCCTCTATTGCTCACTGAAGATGTTTCTTTTCCAAGCACTGAGGGTCAATGTTACCCAAGAGCGCTAACAATTTTTTTTTTTTTTTTTAAACTTATTTAAAAACTGTCATCTACAGTATATTGCTATATAAAGATTTGTACCCGATTTTATTTTTCTTCGTCAAAATTTATCATATGTATAATATACTTTAGTTAATTACAGACATCTGCATTAGACCAATCATTAACTATACTTAATTTCAGCTCCATGACCTCAAACTTTTGCATTACAATCAGTGGCTTCAATTGTTTCAGTTCAGCTACTTTATTAAGAATTGAATTTATATTTATTTGCACATTTTAGAAAAAAAGCTACCATATTAATTTTTCCAACTGTTTTTGTTGCAATTAGCAAGTCATTTTCTGTATTTATTGAAGGGATTATGTTTCAGAGCTTCATGGTTATACAGTAATGACTTAATATCTTGAGTGCAGATACAGTGCATATAAAGGGTCATAATAAAAGTATGCCATACTGAATAAAGTTAACAATTCCTTTTTTAAAATTCTAGGTACATGGTGTTGGACTATGTATAAAAATGTAAATAGAAAATGGCTAAGTTCAAATAAAAGAAGGTTCTGCAGAATATACAAGTGCTGGAATAATTTAAATTATTTTATATTTCTAAAAACAAAATACCATAATTCCTTGCTAAGAGTGCAGTCAAGCTAGTAATCTGGAAGTTAAGAGGCAGATGCCAAGACTGTGTAAGAGTAAGTCTAAGAAAAACTCATGAGTCCCCAATGTGTAATCACCTCAGTTACTGTATATGAAGGAAGAACAAGCAAAAGGATTTATTTACAAGAAAAATGTTGAAAAGAAATACAAGGTATTACTGCTACCAATATACAAAAAATGGAGAGAAGGTATAATGTATACAATATATACTGCATATGACAGCTGCTATGTCCAAATATATACAATAGTAAATTAAGAAAACACTAGATATATTTTATGTAAATTTTGAAGTGGGCCGGATTCCAAGAAAATTCAACAGAACAATTGATAATACATGTAGATGGTCATTTATTTGTCCTTAATGCAAGTGCAGTATACTTGAATTTTACTTTTAACCTAACAAAAACCCAAAATGTGGTATAGGTCATCCCTATATCACATACTGCAAACTAATACAAAATTTAGAACTTTCATACCTTGTGTTTTTGCTGAAGCGAGATGACTGCTCTAATGTCTTTCGCAGTTACTCCTGCCTGACAAATCCTCTGTTTTTCAATAACCCAAGCTTCCTCCTCTTCCATATCCACTTCAAATTGAAAAAGATCTCGAGCCTCCTCCAATTTCAAGCGTCGTTCTGCAGCCTTCTTTAAAAGTGCTTGTTGCCCTTGGTTGAGCTCTAGCAGCCTTTTCTGCAGCAATGGTGCATCCTTATGTACTGAGCTCATACATGCTTCACCTTGCTTATTTAGGCGCTTAATTGTTTCTCCCATTGAATGTACTTGAGACTCCATTAATGAATGTTTCTGGAGTAAATCCTCTACTGCAAGCAAGTGCCGCCCAACATCATCAGAACAGAAGTTAACCTGTAAATAAAAATAACTTACACTAAACAATGACACCAAAGCTGAAAAAAATACATTTAAAAATGAAAACACTGAAAATATACATCAAATCTTAAAGTTCTTTTCAAAGAAGTTGAAGATAAATATTCAAGCTCCATTAAATGTAATAAACTCACTTCCAATTCCTTGATTGAAGCAGTAATGGTATCCACTTCCCTCATGATGCCAACAAGGATACAACAGTTCTGAAGATGGATCTTGTGCTTATTGAGAAGATCTAGAAGTTCGCTCCACTTTTTCAGTATATCTTTCTCCTTCTTACGAATGGCTACCTTACCATGATAGTTTTCAAGATCAAGCTCATCAGCCATTTTAGTTAAATCTTCAAATCGCTCTTGCTGCAGAAAAATTTTAATATTATTACTATGATATAACCACATATTTTGCACAAATTTTATGCAGGAGTAATTTAAACAGCATACCTAACATGTACCTTATTACAAATAGGTTTGGGCATGTAGAAAGGATAGAGGGGGACAGGTTGACAAAGGACTACAAATCAGGGGTGAAAGACAAGAGGAGAATTGGTTATCCTTGGAACAGTTGGAGGGAGTACAGGAGACTTGAGTTTTAGGGACTTGAGCATCCAGCAGGGTTTGCGAGAGCACGTTAGACACGAGTGCACGTATACATGTGTTTTTTAATGCATGTACTGCTGGACTCGGGGTAACTGCATCAATATCAAATACAACAAAATTATAGTGAGTTGTAATAAACTGACTTGCCTTAAAAAACTTCAAAGTCTTGACTTTTATACACTGCAGTATAAAAAACTTACTCGAGCTAGAATATCTGCGCTGATGGCCTCGTGTTTTTTGACTGTAGCTTCCACCTGTGCCAAGTTGCTACCATACCGTGGATCACTCAACACCTGAATCATTTCCTCTAAGTAGCCTTTTCGAAGAACACTCTGCAGAAAACATTTTTTTTTTTTTTAATTTTTTGCTCAGACCAAAACCTATTCAACTCAAGTTCCAGCAGTTTGTCTCTCAGCATTTAATAAGAGTTTAGTCCATGACTGAACATGGCTTATACAACTTACCTTTTTGTCAAATTTATAAGCAAGTTGTTCAAGTCTTTCTTGTCTAAGCAGCTCATCCCTGAGGGCTACTTCCCGGCGATGCTCAGCCTTTTCCAGGTTATTCCACTCTCGCTCAATGTCATGAACCAACTGGCCATCTTTAGGTATGTATGCAGGCTGGTTCAGAGCTTTAAGGCTTGCATTAATGGAGAAGAACAGTGCTTCTATTTCACTTCTCTCTTTGTATCTAAAAAAGAAAAAAAAATATTGTAAAACAAACATAACATGAGCAACCTTTCAGTTTAGTAAGTGTTAGCCTTAACACCAGTGCAATCATTCATGACATTTTAGAAATCTTGTACAGAATAGAATATACACCAATATGGAAAGGGATTATCCAAGTGGCCCATGACCATGACTAATACATTATCTGTATTTTATCATTAAAACAAAATACAGTGGTACCTAGAGTTACGAACTTAATTCGTTCCAGAAGGCTGTTCGAGTTCCAATACCAAACGAATTTGATCCCATGAGGAATAATGTGAATCAGATTAGTTCATTTCAGACCCCCAACAATACACTTTAAAAAGCACTTACAAAAATACAATTACATAATTGTTAGAGTTGGGAGCTGTTCGAAACTCGAGGTACCAATATCTCATAGGTTAAGTTAACAATTACTGTATTTACCAAGGCACTCGCTCAGCACCGGGTTCTCTCATCATTTCACTAATATCAAGAGGCTAAGATGCGCCCAAGTTTGCTGAGACAGCAACATTACCCAAGTCAAAGATTTCTGTTTAGTGAATTTGTGCCCTGATTTATCAATTACATTACAGCCTATTTTTGTTAACTTGTCAACCTATTTCAGTAATATAATTATAAAAGCAAATGGCAGTACAGTGCTGTCTTTCGAATTTCATTTCGTTACCATGCATATTTATCCAAATTATGAATCAAATGTAAACTTCAATTTCTAAATTAATCCTTTCACAAAGTACTGCATAATTTTATTTAAAGAGAGACTAATGGTATTTTGAAACTAGTATAAGCATTTGTCTCACTTGGGTGGCTTCTCCTCTGTTCTATATTTTTTGAAGTGGATGAGTAACTTCTGGATGCCATCAAGGGAGTTGGGAAACTTTCTGCTATCAAGGTCAACAATCTTCATGATGATCCACTCCAGTAGTGTGGTGGTGATCTTCTCATACTTAGATTTACAGTCATCTACATCTTTCATTTGGTTCATTATCTGCATATAATCAGTTTGTAAACAGCATGGAGGGTTGAGCAAACAAAACATGGAACATTATTTTTTTTTTTTCAAGTCGGCCATCTCCCACTGAGGCAGGGTGACCCAAAAAGAAAGAAAATCCCCAAAAAGAAAATCCTTTCATCATCATTCAACACTTTCACCTCACTCACACAATCACTGTTTTAGCAGAGGTGCTCAGAACAACAGTTTAGAAGCATATACGTATAAAGATAAACAACATATCCCTCCAAACTGCTAATATCCCGAACCCCTCCTTCAGAGTGCAGGCATTGTACTTCCCATTTCCAGGACTCTAGTCCGGTTATATAAAAATAATCGGTTTCCCTGAATCCCTTCACTAAATATTACCCTGCTCACACTCCAACAGATCGTCAGGTCCCAAATACCACTCGTCTCCATTCACTCCTATTGAACACGCTCATGCATGCCTGCTGGAAGTCCAAGCCCCTCGCCCACAAAACCTCCCTTACCACTTCTTTCCAACCTTTTCGAGGATGACCCCTACCCCGCCTTCCTTCTACAGATTTAAATGCTCTCCATGTCATTCTACTTTGATCTACTCTCTAAATGACCAAACCACCTCAACAACCCCTCTTCAGCCCTCTGACTAATACTTTTATTAACTCCACACCTTCTCCTAAATTCCACACTCCGAATTTTCTGCACAATATTTACACCATACATTGCCCTTAGACAGGACATCTCCACTGCCTCCAACCGCCTCCTCGCTGCTGCATTCACAACCCAAGCTTCACACCCATATAAGTGTTGGTACTACTATACTTTCATACATTCCCTTCTTTGCCTCCATAGACAACGTTTTTTGTCTCCACATATACCTCAACGCACCACTCGCCTTTTTTCCCCTCATCAATTCTATGATTAACCTCATCCTTCATAAATCCATCTGCTGACATGTCAACTCACAAGTATCTGAAAACATTCACTTCTTCCATACTCCTCCCCAATTTGATATCCAATTTTTCTTTATCCAAATCATTTGATACCCTCATCACCTTACTCTTTTCTATGTTCACTTTCAACTTTCTACCTTTACACGCACTCCCAAACTCATCCACTAACCTTTGCAATTTTCCTTTAGAATCTCCCACAAGCACAGTATCATCAGCAAAAAGTAACTGTCAATTCCCATTTTGTATTTGATTCCCCATAATTTAATCCCACCCCTCTCCCGAACACCCTAGCATTTACTTCTTTTACAACCCCATCTATAAATATATTAAACTACCGGGAAGTAGTCTCCCTCTCTTCTATACACCCTAACCTGAGCCTCGCTATCCTCATAAAAACTTTTTACAGCATTTAGTAACTTACCACCTATTCCATATACGTACTTGCAACATCTGCCACATTGCTCCCCTATCCATTATCATATGCCTTTTCTAAATCCATAAATGCAATAAAAACTTCCCTACCTTTATCTAAATACTGTTCACATATATGCTTCGATGTAAACACTTGATCTACACATCCCCTACCCACTCTGAAACCTCCTTGCTCATCCGCAATCCTACATTCTGTCTTGCCTCTAATTCTTTCAATACTGATATAATCAACTATAAACTTAAAATACTGAATGTTTGGCCAAATTATGGGAGCTAATCTTTGTATAGTACATTCATTCTTGCTCTGTGAAAGGCTCAACCAAGTCGTACATGCATTAAATATTAACTACTGTATTTTACGGCGAACAAGATTCTCCAATGTTAAGGATGCCTCCCCAATTCCGATTGGCTAAATTTTGGAAAAGATAAACAGTATCTCAGCCTCTAAGTTGCTGGGTAAATTTTTGAAACATTTGGGGAAAAACAAGTAGTGTCTTCGACATTGTAAAATACGATAATACTTGAACTGCTGACCAGAGGGATGGTAATGTTAAAAAGTAGTGGAAGAAATGGGACAAGATTAAACAGCAAAATACGATAAGGGTTATATAGGGGATTAGGGAGAAAAACTTACACGGCTCGCGCAATTCAGATTTCGTGTTCAGAGAGAATGACTGTTGGCTAGCATTTTAAGAGTGCTTTGTTTTTAAGGCATTCATATTTTAATTAGTCCCAGGATTACTTTGGTGATGAAAGCCTTGCTACTAGATAGGAACATATTCGTGTTACTCTTCTGTTGCTTGCCTGTACTGCTGACTGCTGGTGCTGAAGCCAATGTCAGTGTTACCTTTATTCTGCCTTGATGCTTTAACTGAAGTGTGATAGCAAGCTGCTTATGCCTCCAACAGGTTTTCTGTTGTTAATGCATGCACACTCAAAGTATGGACATGTACAATGACACTATACATACATAATCACTAATTTTAGCATACACATCTTGGTTCAGGGTCTGGCCAACTGTCAGTCAGGTTATGCAGAATTGCTGGTGATGACTATTCTCAGTCAATTCTTACAACTCTTGTTGTAAGGATTACCTGCAAATTTTTCAGGGAAGTTTTTTATTTTATAGTTGATGCTATAATGAATGGGGCTTCTCTACCTAGATATAGAAACTTCATTTTCTCAAGTTGCCTCTTCATTACCTGGTGGAGACTTCTATAAGTTCATTCAACAGTGAAATCCATATGTATATCTTATCTATCTCTGAGGCTAATGTTCACAATCTCCTTGCTCTGTTTTGTGCTACTTACATCTTTAGTTTGTCTATGGTCCAAGGGCTAATGGAATACAGATTAACATGTTGAAGTGGGAAAGTTTGATGTGGGCTGAGGCCGAGCTAAACTAGAAGAGTATAGCCAGGCAACTGCTAGCTAGAACATACTCTTTACTTGCGAAAAATTTAGGGGTATGTAACTCTTGCCCAAGAATTTTGACCAACCCTTTTGCAGCCTACGGCTGTGATCAGCTGCCTTTACAAACCAATATGCAGTGAATGTTTTGAAAATTCTTCCATTATGTAGCACTAATACATTATTCGCTAGAGTACAAATTAACCAGATTTGTTTCCATGCTCAAATGTTTTCGGAAACAAATTCCAAATACACAATGTGGCATAATATTCTGATGTACCAAACTAAAGTTTGATCGGGACATTTTTCATACTGAACTCACTAATTTTACTATTATTGTTTGCTTATTAATTACCTGGTGCTATAATGGGTAGTGCTACATTATGACAGCTGGTCTAGAAATAAGGTTCAAATGTTTAATCATATACATTCACATTGAAACAAAATATCAAAAACTGGGTAACAAAAATTTTACATCATATTTACAAACTAAATAGAACTTCACAATGTTACAATCACAAAAATAATGAAAAGTATACAAAAGCTTCCAAAAACTTCAGTACAATATGAAATTAACTTCAATGATTGAGACACTTGTGCTACAATTGGGTATCTATTGTGGAAACATTTTACTAACAAATGGCTTCCTCAGTCTGGTACAGAGATGAATGGTAGAAAATGATTACGAGTGACGTAATCAGTCCTTCAGCCTTGTGTTGATTTGTCCAGTCCATCATTCTTGGACTGAACACACTGACTCAAGGCTGAGAGACTGATTACCTCAAACTACTACATTTTCCACCATTCATCTCTATACCAGACTGTAGAAGCCACTTGTTGGCAAAACATTTCCACTATAAAGATACCCAAGAGTTGCATAAGTGTCTCTATCATCAACTTGTCAGTTCTCTAAACCATTTATCTACAAAAATTAGCTTACATTGGCAATTCTCTTGGATCCCTTCAACTCATTCTTCATACGAGCGAACGTGTGATAGTAGGATGCAACGTACGTGATAATTGATTTCTCATCAGGTTTGCTTGTGTCCACATCTGACAATATATAAATTACAAAACTTGTATAAATATATATTAGTAAACAAGACTGAATATGTACTTTTCTTTCATAGCCACTAATTTAAAAATGTCAATATCTCAGTCAAGTACATGGTAACCGTACCTTCAGCATCAAGAATCTTGGCAATACCCAGTTCATTATGGGCCACATCAAAGGCATTATTGAGGTTATCAATGTGATTCTTTGGTATCAAGGCATTGTAATCGATTATATCTGGTCGATGAGCATGAATAAGAGCATTGAAACCCAAGCCATCCCTCCACGATCCTAAAAGAAATGCAGTTTAGTATTTAAATGACATTCAAATTAAATGGTTAAAAAAATAAAGCAAACATTATATAATCTGTTCTGAATTTTTCACTTTACTGAGTAAATATATAAGGTATTGTATTTATACAATTATACCTTAAACTCTACAAATAGAGAAGTGAAGAATTAAATAACTGAATGCTTTAAAGTTAAATGTAAATGATAAACAAATGGACTGGCTCATCATCTGGTTCTGGGTCTGATTTATTTAGAATTTTTTTGGATACAAGCAAACAAATTTTTGAAAGCTTTAGAAAGAACTAAATACAATTTTTTCCTTTACCACAACTGTAAATCACTAGAAAGCTGAGTAAATTACAAGAGTTGTGTAGAAAGGTACTATATATTAAGCAAAGCCTCAAAGTTGCATAGCATGTTGGTCAACTTACTCGAGAAATCCTCAATACTAACTCCTCTGTAGCCAGCAGTTTTCCTTTGACACCATAGCAACAATGCATCTTTGGCAGATTTCTTCTCACTACTTTCATTTTCTTCATCCTAAAAATTTTAAAACATTAGGCATTTACAAAAAAAGTCTAAGTAAACAAATTTATACAGTACATGGTAATCCCAGAAGATTAACAATCTAGGATAACACGAGAAAATGAAGTAGTGTGGCTTATTTCTATTTAAAGTCTTTGGTCCTTTCCGAGGATGTGACCCACAAGAACTAACATTCAGATACAGTATGTATTTCGTGTTAGGTGAACAGAGGCAGCATGTGGTAACAGTACTGTAGACTACCCTAAGTTGGACCCCATCCAGGATTGAACCCAAGTAA
>NC_091351.1:11168116-11273116 GCF_038502225.1 Cherax quadricarinatus
GTTTGTGACACAGGATTTCCCGTCCCTGAAACCATGTTGGCTGCTGTCGATGAGATCGTTCCTTTCTAGGTGTTCCACCACTCTTCTCCTGATAATCTTCTCCATGATTTTGCATACTATATATGTCAGTGACACTGGTCTGTAGTTTAATGCTTCATGTCTGTCTCCTTTTTTAAAGATTGGGACTACATTTGCTGTCTTCCATGCCTCAGGCAATCTCCCCGTTTCGATAGATGTATTGAATATTGTTGTTAGGGGTACACATAGTGCCTCTGCTCCCTCTCTCAATACCCATGGGGAGATGTTATCTGGCCCCATTGCCTTTGAGGTATCTAGCTCACTCAGAAGCCTCTTCACTTCTTCCTCGGTTGTGTGCACTGTGTCCAGCACATGGTGGTGTGCCCCACCTCTCCGTCTTTCTGGAGCCCCTTCTGTCTCCTCTGTGAACACTTCTTTGAATCTCTTGTTGAGTTCCTCACATACTTCATGGTCATTTCTTGTTGTCTCTCCTCCTTCCTTCCTTAGCCTGATTACCTGGTCCTTGACTGTTGTTTTCCTCCTGATGTGGCTGTACAACAGTTTCGGGTTAGATTTGGCTTTCGCTGCTATGTCATTTTCATATTGTCTTTGGGCCTCCCTTCTTATCTGTGCATATTCGTTTCTGGCTCTACGACTGCTCTCCTTATTCTCCTGAGTCCTTTGCCTTCTATATTTCTTCCATTCCCTAGCACACTTGGTTTTTGCCTCCCTGCACCTTTGGGTAAACCATGGGCTCATCCTAGCTTTTTCATTATTCCTGTTACCCTTGGGTACAAACCTCTCAGCCTCCTTGCATTTTGTTGCTACATATTCCATCATCTCATTAACTGGCTTCCCTGCCAGTTCTCTGTCCCACTGAACCCCGTTCAGGAAGTTCCTCATTCCTATGTAGTTCCCTTTCTTGTAGTTTGGCTTCATTCGTCCTGGCCTTCCTGCTTCTCCCTCCACTTGTAGCTCTACTGTGTATTCGAAGCTTAAAACCACATGGTCACTGGCCCCAAGGGGTCTTTCATATATGATGTCCTCGATATCTGCACTACTCAAGGTGAATACTAAGTCCAGCCTTGCTGGTTCATCCTCTCCTCTCTCTCTTGTAGTGTCCCTTACGTGTTGGTACATGAAGTTTTCCAGTACCACCTCCATCATCTTAGCCCTCCATGTATCTTGGCCCCCATGTGGGTCCAAGTTCTCCCAATCGATCTCCTTGTGGTTAGTCACCCATGATCAGGAGCTTTGCCCTGCATGCACGAGCTCTTCTAGCCACTCTAGCCAGTGTGTCAACCATCGCTCTATTGCTCTCGTCGTACTCTTGCCTTGGCCTCCTGCTGTTCTGCGGTGGGTTATACATCACTGCTATTACCACCTTGGGACCTCCAGAGTGAAGCGTTCCCGCTATGTAATCACTTTCTTCTCCGCTGTCTCCTCTCTCCAGCTCATCAAAATTCCAGCGATTTTTGATCAGCAATGCCACTCCTCCACCCCCCCTGTTCCCTCTGTCTTTCCTCAGGATTTGGTATCCCGTTGGAAAGATGGCATCTGTTATCATACCTGTAAGCTTGGTTTCTGTGAGAGCTATGATGTCCGGTGATGCTTCTTTGACTCTTTCATGCCAATCCTCCCACTTATTTGTTATTCCATCAGCATTTGTGTACCATACCTTCAGTTTCCTTTCCAACACTGTGGTTTGAGGGGCCTGTGAGGGTGGGAGACCTGGTGGCATACTGTGGGATTCTATAGCTCGGTGTTGGGTGGAGGCTGTAGGTATGGACTGTAGTGTGTGTTGGGATGGTGTGTGTGTGTGTGTGTGTGTGTGTGTGTGTGTGTGTGTGTGTGTGTGTGTGTGTGTGTGTGTGTGTGTGTGTGTGTGTGTGTGTGTGTGTGTGTGTGTGTGTGTGTGTTGGGATGGTGTGCGTGTGTGTGTGCGTGTGTGTGTGTATTCTTTCAACGTACCAGCTGTATCCCACCAAGGTGGGGGTGGCCCAAAAGGAAAAACGAAAGTTTCTCCTTTCAAATACTATAGTAATATATACAGGAGAAGGGGTTACCAGCCCCTTGCTCCCAGCATTTTAGTCGCCTCTTACAACACGCATGGCTTACGGAGGAAGAATTCTGTTCCACTTCCCCATAGAGATAAGAGGAAATAAACAAGAACAAGAACTAGAAAGAAAATAGCAGAAAACCCAGAGGGGTATGTATGTATATATATGCTTGTACATGTATGTGTAGTGTGACCTAAGTGTAAGAAGAAGTAGCAAGACATACCTGAAATCTTGCATGTTTATGAGACAGAAAAAAAGGACACCAGCAATCCTACAATCATGTAAAACAATTACAGGCTTTTGTTTTACACTCACTTGGCAGGACAGTAGTACCTCTCTGGGTGGTTGCTGTTTACCAACCTACTACCTAGGAAAGTCATAACTAGAGTATAAAATTTACATTAAACTGTCAGGTAGCATGACAGTTCGTTACCATATTAAAACTTAAGAGTAAATTAGTTAAAATTCTGAGTAACTGTGTACAGCAAAAAATTGAAAGAGGAATTTTGTGGGGAAAAAGAGGGAGTGCATGGAGGAAGAATTAAAAAGAGGAGAGTGAAGATGGACAGGGAAGAAAAGATAGGAAAACAACCAAGTGCTGGGTCAACCACTAACATGTGTATCAGCATCACCACTCACCACATCAATTTCAATCTCCTGGATCTGGAAGCGCAGAATGATGGTCCATATGAGACCAAGTATGAGACGTGGATTACCATCCACTATATCCTCAGCTCCTATGCTCTCCAGCCGCACCTGCAAATATACAATGTTGATTTCATGCCAAACATTATAGTCAATATGGAAATCGGGTCACTTAAGTATGGAGAAAGTAAATATATTCGATATTTGGGAGTGGACCTGTCAGCAGATGGGTCTCGGAAAGAAGAGGTGAATCACAGAACTGATGAGGGGAAATGGTATGTGATGCACTGATATCAAGAATGCCATCCATGGAAGCCAAGAGGGGAATGCATGACAGTATAGTGGTACCAACGCTCTTATGTGGGTGTGAAGCATGGGTGGTGGATGTTGCAACAAGGAGAAGGCTGGAGGCAGTGGAGATATCATATCTAAGGGCAATGTGCAGTGTAAATATTATGCAAAAACCCCTAACTTGGAAATTAGGAGGAGGTGCACGGTTTCTAAAAATATTAATTTAGCCAACAGAGTCCAGGGGTTATACAACAGTCTTATACATCATTAGTAAGGCCTGACCTACATTACACAGCTCAATTCTGGTCTCCATTTTACAGAATGGATATAAATTTGTTAGAAAACATTCAGCGACGAATGACAAAATTAATACATAGCATTAGAAATCTTTCATATGAAGAAAGATTGAAGACCCTTAAAGTGCATTTACTTGTAAGACAAAGAACAAGGGGAGACATGATCAAAGTGTATAAGTGGAAGATGGGTATTAACAAAGGGGATATAAATAAGGTCTTGAGGATCTCTCTCCAAGAGAGAACCCGCAATAATGGATTCAAATTAGACGAGTTTAGATTTAGAAAGGATATAGGAAAGTACTGGTTTGGAAATAGGGTGGTTGATGAGTAGAACCATCTGCCTAGTAGGGTTATTGAGGTTAAAACCTTGGGTACTTTCAAATTCAGGTCGGATAAATACACAAGTGAATATAGGAAAGAGTAAGGTGACGAGGATAAAAAACTGAGGCAACGAAAGACTCTATATCAGACTGAGGGAGAGAGTATGGCGGTGAATAAATTCAGATATTTAGGAGTGGACATGTCAGCAGATAAGTCTATGAATGATGAGGCGAATCACAGAACTGATGAGGGAGAAAAGGCGAGTGGTGCACTTAGGAGTCTGTGGAGGCAAAGAACTTTGTCCATGGAAGCAAAGAGGGAAATGTATGAGAGTACAGTTATACCAACACTCTTATATGAGTGTGAAGCATAGGTGGTGAATGCTGCAACAAGGAGAAGACTGGAGGCAATGGAGATGTCATGTCTGAGGGCTATGTGTGGTGTGAATATAATGCAGAGAATTCATAGTTTGGAAATTAGGAGGTGGTGCAGGATTACCAAAACTATTATCCCGAGGGCTGAGGAGGGGTTGTTGAGGTGGTTCGGACATGTAGAGAGGTTGGAAGGAAATAGAATGACTTCAAGAGTGAATATATCTGTAGTGGAGGGAAGGTGGGGTAGGGGTCGGTCTAGGAAAGGTTGGGGGTAGGGGGTAAAGGAGGTTTCGTGTGCTAGGGGCTTTGACTTCCAGCAAGCATGTGTGAGCGTATTTGATAGGAGTGAATGGAGACGCATGGTTTTTAGGACTTGACATGCTGTTGGAGTGTGAGCAAGGTAACATTAATGAAGGGATTCAGGGAAACCAGTTAGCCAGACTCGAGTCCTGGATGTGTCTGTGCTCTGAAGGAGGGGTGGAAATACGTGTGCAGTTTTTGAACTGCACTGTAAACGCACCTCTGGCAAGACGGTGAATGGTAAAAGTCTTTTTTTAGGTCACCCTGCTTCGGTGTGAAATGGTCGATGTGTTAATAAAAAAAATCAAAATACATTCATGTTATTTCGGAAAATATTATAGAAAATAATAGCTAAATGTATTTTGAGATATGCAGCACATCAGGGAGTAGTAGGGAACAGTGGCAGAAGGAACAGTGGCAGACAGGGACAGAAGTAACAGTGGTAGATGGTGGTAGGACATGGAACAGTGGCAGAGGAAAGAATGTGGCAGGTGGTGGTACAAGGGGAAAGTGCGAGTTGTCACTTTCAACTGCTCCCCTCCCCAGACACACCTTACAAGTGAAGCCACAAGGTTCACACAAAGCTCTCACTTCCAGTAAGCCAATTATGAAAACTGCCAAACATTACAAACTTGTACATTAGCAGTAGTTACAGACAATTCATACTATAAGCAGAGAACATAACTGCTGTAAACGGTAGTTCTCGATTTTAAAGGACACTTGCATGTAAGGTCATTCAGCACTATCATAAGATCAAAACTTGCCCTTATACAGGTATGGTCAGGTTCTGGAGACAATCTATTAAATCTGTTATGCCTAAGGTCCACATTGAGAGTACAATCACCCTATGATCTCATGTCAAACACCTTCATAAAATCTGTATATACCACTTCTGTGTTTGGGTTTTTCCCACTGCCCCCATAATTCTGTCATAGTGGTTTAGCTGTTGTGACAAGCATGATCTCCCAACTCTAAAACCATGCTGGTTTGGATTGTGCAGTTTGTGTTCTTCCCACGAATATGTATAAAGTATTTCTAATATCATTACATAAATAATCTATCAATTCATATAAAATACCACAGAACAAAAAGCCATAAAGGATACTACAAGAAAATAACAAGGATATTACAAATGCAAAATTCAAATTATGAACCCCTGTTGAATTAGCTCAATCATAGGAGGTTCATATACTGACGAGAGAATAACTAATGAAATTTTAAGAGACCAGTATGAGGAAATTCAGAAATTTTAAATATAAGAAGACTGGAATGCAGAAAAAGTCATTAATTCTGCCTGATCTGCCTGACACGTCTGACATTAGCACGAGCTCTCGGTATCCTCTGAAAAAGGCTTAAGATCTAGTAGAGATATACATGATAATATATACCTGGAAAGTACTCGAGGGCTTCGTCCCAAATCTGTACACTGTCATAACACACTGGAATGAGAGATATGAGAGGAAGAGTGCAAAATAAACCCAGTGAAAAGCAGGGGCACAGTAAGCACAAGGGAACACTATCAACATCCATAGCCCCAGATAATTCAACATCTTACCAGAAGATATAAGAAACACTGCTGGAACAAGCATTTTCACCAGGTGCCAGAACAAGGCTATGATGCATATGTGGGGCTGCAGGCCACCAATAGAAACAGCCTGGTTGACCTTGCTAGAACCAGATGAGCCTAGCACATGGTCGGGTTCCAGGAGTAGAAATACTCTCGAAACTCGAAGGTTTATCAAAGGTAAAGGTAGGCAAAATCCCTAAAAAAAGTGCAGACAGCTTCTCCACACAAAATAAGGCAGAGTGCTGGCACAAAAAAAAAAAAAATATAGACTGTTGGCTCTAACTCTGCACATCTGAAAGTGTGATCTGAAGCCTACTCAAACTATGATAAACAACAACCTGCACAACCCAAAATAGGGAAGATCATGTTTGTCACAAATATTTAATCACAGCCAAAAAATTATGGAGGCATTGGAAAAAAGGCTTTAATGCAGGTCTAGTCTACACGTATTTCACAAAGGCATTTGGTAAGAGTGACCAAGTAAATGCATACAGCAATGAGGCACATGCCCCATGGATAGAATGAGTAAAGTAGGTAAATGGATATTCATTTTTCTAAACATCATAAAGAGTAGGAGTAAGCAAAAAGACCAAAAAAATTCCAAGAGGATGTAAGCAAAGTTTTCCATGGTGACAAACTACTGTATCACCAAACAGTAAGAAATTAGTGTGAAAAACTTGGGTGTGATAATGCCAGCTGACCTATCTTATGAACACTAAGGCAAATGTTGTGAAAGCCAAGAAAATGGGATGGTTAACATGAGCTTTTAAAAAAAAGGGGGAAAAGCATGCCAATCACTAGTGCTCTCGCTTAGTGTTCAATGCTGACAACTCTGTTAAAGGCAGGATGCCAAAGCTGGTACAGAGATCGTTTACGGCTCGCAGAGCCAATATAGTATTTAAATTACAGAGAACGAGTCAAAGTTCTAAATATTTATTTTCTTGGGAGGAAGGGGAGGCTTAGACTCGTATATGCATAGGTGCCTTGTCCCAAACCTACGCACCATCATAACGTGATAGAACAAAATATGTAGACCAGTGGTTCTTAACCTGGGTTCGATCGAACCCCAGGGGCTCGATGAGTCAGTCTCAGGGGTTCGGTGGAGGTCACGCTCGCTGTATTGAAGGACGAAAAGGCTACTCTGCCTGTTCTCTGCTTTGTATCCATCAAGAAACCGATCCTCACAGCATCATACGAAGTTGTATACCTGATCGCAAAAACAGAGCAAACCACACACCACTGGTGAAACACACTTACAACACTAGCGTTGAAGATGGCGAATATCATGCTGGGAAAAGCTGCTGAAGATAAGTTATCCTTAATTCCTCTTTCAAATGACACCATCAGCAGCAGAATAGACATGAGCGATGACATCTTGGCTTAAGTAGTTGCAGATCTGATTTCAAGCCCAGCGAAATTCAGCCTCCAACTCGCACCAACGCTTCCACGTGATAAAGGAAGATTTTTTTTTTTATTTTGTAAGCCTCTCACAACAACCAAGGCAGCCAACGTGAAGAAACTTGTGGATATTCTGAAGAAATCATATTTCATTTTTCCAATTGCGAAGGGTTTGGTGAACGCACGGGTGAAACTTGCGGGGTTCACCCGGTTCAGTACCTCCAACAAGGTTAAGAACCACTGATGTAGATGTATAAAAACTGAACAGCAGGGATGCAATGGGCACGATACAAGAACACGATCAACTTCTATGGGCCTCGACTATTCAACATTCTATCAGAAAATATCAAACACTGCTGGGACAGGTTTAAAAGTTTTCATGAATTAACTAATTATCTCCGGCAAGTGCCGGATAACCCAGGCTGGACAGTGGGCCACTGGGTTGCAAGCAGCAATAGCTTGGTTAACTAGGCAAGCACCAGATAAGCCTGGCTCAGGGCCGGATTACTGTTAAGTCACTCGGCACTTGTGTACACACATTCGCACACAACTGTAAAGTTGTGCGCATGTAGTATAAAATACCGACAATACAAGTAAATAACACAGCAGCAGCAAGATGTGATAATGAATAAAGAATAAAAAAGTACCAAACTGTGATGCGATAATCGGTGTCCAAGCGACACCTCGTCTGCTAATAGGGAATTCTATACTTTGTGTTATCTTTTGGAACTGAAAGCTGTAAGATTTACAAAAAGCTTTGACCTACAGGGTCATTCAGCACTATTGATACTATCTTAAACCAAAATATTCCACAAAAATAATAAACTATCTAAAGTTAGTATTCATGTTCTAACTTTCTTACATTGTCCAGAAATTTAATCATGTAAAGACGCTGAATAAGGCAGGATGTATTAAAGGGCGTGGCTGGTGGTGCTGACACGTGGGTGTGGTTACACTTCCGCCAACACTTCGCTAACGGAAGCCGCGGCTCACATCAACCGGTAATCCCCGTTCTAATATTTTTCCATTAATTACTCCACCATCCCTTTAGTATCCGATAAAATGGGTGTGCGTGCGTGTGCAAATGTAAAACAAAACACCTACTAAAAAGCCTGTGGTACAGGTAAAACGTTGCACCAATTAAATTTCCAATGACTAGGTTGTGTGTTTGTCAAACTATGTTCCAATACTATTACACCTGCCTTCGATTTTCCCAACAGAAAAAAATATTTAAGGTTACTTTTTTTGCTCTCCATCTCTCCTGGGCAGTGCACGAGTCTTTCAATGTTAGCTTTATTATCCACTTCGCTAATCAGTACCTCTTACTTCCTACCCCCCCCCCCCTTAATGATAAGTCTTCAGGAAATTGCTAGTGCCTCTAAGCTCCTCTCGAGACACACGTATATATTTTTTTCTACTACTTATTCGGCATGTTTTATCGAGATCATGATTTATTTGTTCCCAGCAAACATTTTTGGCGTTAAAATTTGATTTATTTAAAAAAATAGCTTTCATTTGTGCTGAACTGTTAATATCTGGCGTACAAGCTGTCTTCATTTCCATTAGATTTTGGTCCGGTTTGTGCATATCGTTCATGTTACGTACCATATCAGATATTTAAAAATATAAAGTCAAGGGTTGTTTCTCTCTCTCTATTTGTAGATATATAGTCAAGGGTTGTTTTTTCTACCTGGTAGACTGTCACCTGTTCACTTCAGAAATTCGTCACCATCTTTAATTATTTTAACGTGATTTCATACAACCTGCCTCCCGGAGCTTTTTCTCCTGCCACGCACGTTAGCTACATTCCTATTTGAGAATTCTTAAATATAAGTAATCAAATAAGATGATGGGGTCCTATGTCATAGTCTTCGAAGAAGTGGTCGATTTAGACCTACTTGATCTTAAAACTGCTGCAAATTTGCAAGTGGTGGTTTGCATATAAGAGCAATTACTAAACTTGGATTTTAAATTATCACTGCCAGAACTGGAATAAACGAGTCAAGTAGACATCCAACCCATCAGTGTTCCCATCTGGAGTAAGAGCGAGAGAGGGTGAGGAATTTGTGGAGAGGTCCCTACGAAAGTAAAAGACTGGGCAGGCGATGCAAAATGCGCCCAATTAAAAGTAGGGGCGCCATTGGTACACTAAGGGAAAACACCATAAGTGTCCGGGGCCCAAGACTGTTCAACAGCCTCCCATCAAGCATTTGGGAAATTGCTAATAAACCCCTGGCTGCCTTCAAGAGGGAGCTGGACAGATACCTAAAGTCAGTGCAGGATCAGCCGGGCTGTGGCTCGTACGTTGGACTGCGTGCGGCCAGCAGTAACAGCCTAGTTGATCAGGCCCTGATCCATCGGGAGACCTGGTCATGGACCGGGCCGCGGGGGCGTTGATCCCCGGAATAACCTCCAGGTAACCAGGTATCCGTGTTGGGAAACTCCCTTCTGTTAATAAAGATTTGCTCTGCATAATGTCTTTTATCATGTTTAAAAAGTAATGGGTATCAAACTATGGTGGTGGCAGCAGCGAGTCACAACAGCGTCAGAGTCACGTACAACTCTCCTCGTCCTTGACCCAGCCTCTACGTGAGGCCAATTTTGATTTTGTCTGCCTGTGAGAAAATCCAGCCTCATAGATATACATAGATATACTGGTACCAAGACAAAAAAAAAAAAAGTGCCTCATGGGTTGAAGGTTTTCAAAGCCGTCGCATCATATAGGAGAATTATCTACATACCACAGTTTTCAATACATAATTTGATACATTCCTCTGCAGCTCCTAATAAACCATGTAAATGTGCTAAGCCTACACTGAACTACAAACAGCAAGCAGTAACAGCTTGGCTGACCAGGCCGCCACCAACTAGTAAACTACCGTAGTCCAACATTGCACCCTGCTACCAGCAGACAAATATTGCCAAAAGAAAACTGCATCACAACACACGCCAAGTAGAAGACCAACCAGGCTATGTTTGTGAACCAACAGGCCGTTAACAGCAATAGCCTGGTTGAACACACTAAACAAGGAAGATTGGCCGAAAGTTAGTCCGGTTGGGAAGAAAAGTCCAAAACGATATTTTTTTTTTTTTTAAGATTAATGCAAGTTATAATAACTGTTGGTGTCATGAAGACGTGTATCGAGGAGTTGTTGGTGGTGCTATCATCTGTATTATTAGCAGTTATCAGGTGTGTTATCAGGTGCAGGCCAGGAGGCTATCTTCAGCTCCCTCCCCCACTCACCCAGAGAGCTGCTCCCCCAACATGCCTCAGCTGAGGCAGCGGCAGCAACTAAACTTTTTTTTAAGCTCCCGTAGCTGATGGACCCTTAATAGAATGCTTGAAGATATCTTCCTTGCTCTACTGAAGTCTCCCAGCTCAGGCTTATTTCAACACTGAAAATCGTCCTCTGAATGAATATGACAGGAAACAGCTACCTTTGATGAGTTTCGCGAGTCTTTCTACTCCCGGGGCCCAACCATGGGCTAGGCTTGTCTGGTACTAGCCTGGTCAACCAGGCTGTTGCCGCTGGAGGCCCGTTACCCCACATTTCCATCACAGCCTGACTGATCTGGCACCTGGTGAAGACGCTTGTCCAGCTTCCTCTTGAAGACTTCAACACTTGTTCCAGTAGTGTTTCTGATATCCTCTGGTTGGATGTTGATACAGTGTTTCCTTAGTGTGCCCCCCTGCCCCCTGTATTTGTTCCAGCTCGGTTATTTCTCCTGTCCTGAACGGGGCCGTCATTGAGCAATGTCACCAATGGCATTATTTTCCTTGTTTTGAAGGTTCTCATTACCCACCCCCTCATCCTCCTGGCTGTCGTGACCTTTCTCTTGTGTTCTTTGAAAGAAAGGTCAGCTGACAATTATTACCAAGCCCTTCCATGTTCCTTCCGTTCTATTTAACAAGCCTCTCGAGTTTTGTATACAGTGTTACTTTTGAATTCATTCTTTCCATACCTAAGCAGTTGGAACTTACCACCACTGAGTATCATGTTGTTCCCCACTGCAAAACACTGGGCAGTGGAGCTAGCTTTTGTTCCCACTATATCTTTCAAATTGAATCTAGCATCAGCATACTGGTGATGTATTCACTTTCGTCGAAAAAAAAAAACAAGGCAGCAGTTATATATACTTCAAACAATGCCACATGAAATATGGTTATAATTCAATTAAGATAGCTTACCTTTTTTGCCATTCAGCTTGTAAGTCAATATACCACCATAAAGACATTAGCCCAAATTATCAGCACGCCATTGATGATACTAACGCCACCCTTGGATACAAGGGCGAGATGCCCGCCATATCGAGTAAAAAGATTACGTTTTTACTGGGAAAACGTACTCTCTCCGCAAAGCTTCATGTCAATGATAAAGCCTTGTACAAAGTAACGGTTTTACAAAAGCTTGCTTAATATGTCTTTACACCAACTGCATTCTTAGTTGCTTCAACATTCAGATATTTTATTAACAAATTACCAAGAATTACAGGAAATCCTGCATTTTCCTCTCGACAGCTTTTCCTCAGGGATGCTGCAACCACTCGACACAAACAGGTAAATGCACATAGATATACATCCAACAGACCTACAAGGTTGAAGTAAACTTCTGAGTGGGGAGGCGTGTGCCGTCTAGCAGGGGAGTGGTGTTAAGCAACCCAGCCGCGGGGAGGGTAATCCCCAGAAGCACTTCAAGGTAGGTAGACACCACCCCTAACTTCGAGAAGCGAGCTACCTTGAAAAAAAAAAAATCTTTATATACAGTAAATACCACTGTTAAGAGCAAAGTATCTCTCTGCCTTGTCAGTATTTACATACCATTTTCGTTTTATGGTCTTATTTTATTTCCCAAATATCAGGTAGGTTATACTGAGAGGATGGGGGGGGGGGGAGATTCCCAGCTCTGATATAAAAAAAAAAACTGCTTATTTTAACTTCCTAACTACTGAATCCATCTCTATATTCTCGCCGTCCTTTTGAAGTCCCGCAGCTACGGCTGCCACTTCATTTTCTCGTACGTAACCTATCCTGTGTGATGTAATATGAGAAGGGGAAACTGCCAGCATTTGTTTTCACTACGTAACTACTACAGTACATATAATAGCACACTGCGGGTGTTCTCAAAATACAACTGTCAATAAACAGGTTCGTCGCACACTGCCAGAGAATTCAAGTCCATTTCTATATACCATTTCAAGCACCCCCTATTAATTATCAATTTAAACAAGGGCGGTGAGAGTATTTCAGTATCTATTTGTTCATAAGCTGTATGCAGAAACTTAAATATTACATCTAGTAATACAAGTGACAATTACTTGGGAGGTCGAACGCAATCCAACGTAGGCACCACAGCCCGGTTGATCAGCAGCAGCAGCCTTGCAACCTCCCCTCCCCACCACGTGTGTCAAAACAGCAATACACAAAGCAGCAGTGCGAGGGCGGACATGCTCCTCGGGGAGGCTCCTGCCTAACGTTGGCTGCAGTGGGAGGAGGCACAGCAATCCTCGCACCCTCACACTCAGTACTACCTCTGTCCTACCATCATTCCTTCAGACACTCGCCATTATATAGCGCAGGTTTAATATTACTCTTGCATTTATTTGATATGTTGGTGGTGCTGTGGGTGGTGGGGTGATGGGGTGTGTGGTTAGGCGGTTGGTGGGGTATGGTAGCTGTGTTGCACCTCGATATACTTGGCTGCACTCCCCTTTTATCCCGTTCCTCCCACACTAGTCCTGGCTTCCCCGTGGGAGGCAGTAGGCCGGCAACACCCACTATCACATCAAAACAAGAGTCAGTTTTATATGCCAGCCATACGGAAGAGCCCTGTGATCTACCTACCCAAAGATGATTCCTGACCAAACCTTTTTCGGCAACTGCTTGACTCTTAGTGCTGTCAGTATTTAATTCATCCTGTAAACCTGTGACTGGTTACGAGAACTGTTCTGCTAAGTACAAAAACACCAATGTATTTCTCGTCACTGTCCATACCCCAAGCTCTTGGGCAAATTCATTCCTGCACACCTCACTCTTGATACCTAAATATAAATAAATATAAATAAACATAAATAAATAAATAAATATATTATATAAATAAATAAAAAATTCTGCAGCCTGGAAATGACCTCTCTTTTCACCAAGATACCCACTTCATAAACTATTCAACTCCTTCACCTAAAAATGTATGACGCCTTCGACCCACAGGCCATGTCACCGGCCATAAATGAAAGCAAATTTAAGATACAAAGATAATATGTCCATTTAAGGTGAAATAGTTTGTGTTATTAAATCAGGCTAGCATCCTATAAGAGGGAGAGGGTCATCCTTTGAGGAGTGGGACGCCCTGTGAGGAGTTGCACTCCTAGTGAAAAGGTCTCTACCCCTATACACAAAGTGCTCAAACCTCATTACGACCTTATGGTGGAACGACCCAACACGTGGTCTTGTTTCGTCTACATTATATGGGGGTTTCTTAAGAATATGATGGTAGAATTTAGGAAAGTTACATAAGGGAAACTAGAAGTGACAGGTCACCAACACTGGTGGCACCGACAACCACCACCAACATTGGCGGCGGCAATAACAACCGACAACACCAATCCTCGCCGGAAGTACTAGTTCCGGTTCCACAGCACTCCATATCAACATTCCTCTCAAATGACACTTCCGCACCGCCATACACACAACACTTTCCCCGACACACGTCAGTGATGGAGAAGGTTTTAACACACAAGCCTTTATAACGGAAGTCTACGCTATAAGGTGTATTAAAAATTCTTATATTTACCCGCTTCTCGTTACTGCTTAATAACATACTCCCAGAGTATGTATTAGTGTTATTGGTTAGTTGCTGCGGTACTGATTTTAAATTAAGAAAATTTACGTTAACGTTAAACAAATCTAAAATGACTCCGAGGGACGGGTGAATGTAGGACCGGGCTAGTGACTGTTCGGGATGATGTTGCTCATATATCCTTCAGAAATACATTAAAACGAACCTTAGGTGACTATATAGACTAGCTAATGCTGCTGCTGGATGGCTGTTTATTATATTCGTTGGGAAGCGCTTATAAATATGCAAGAGTCATACAGCTCCATAGAAATGCGAAGCAATCAGAGGGAAAACTGATCATTCCTTGGAGCCCCTAAAGGAATTTTATATCATTACTCCACTCCCTTGCTGGTTCTAATATTCTCCTTGAAGACTCTTAAGTCTCAATTTTCAGTCGTTCATCGTACTTTTTTTCCCCCTTTTTTTATACAAGTCATGTAATGCACCTGAGGAAACTAAGAGGTACGTCAATCAACTGCAAGTCGTGTAGAATACCCGAGGAAACACTTGCTCGACTGAACTTATTCTACCCGCCATGCATACCTGTAAAACTCCACCCCTGTCTATTAATTACTTAAGCGAGGCGCGCTTAACACCGCTGCCTGGTCTCTGACCAGGCCTCCTGAGTGACAACCTAGTCACTCAAAAACATAAGGACCTCTGCAGCAGGCCTACTGGCTTATGCTAGGCAGGTCCAAGCTTGCAGGAAGAAGAGTCGTTGAGCAACGAGGCAAGACAAATGGCAGCACCTACCTTAGTGTGGAGAAAGGCCAGAGACTTGTTAACATTTTCAATCTTGTGAACGCGCATCCTGCCGTTGTTGGGCTTGCCCAGCTTCTCGCCCGAGATGATCTCGAGCAGTTTGAGAAGCATCTTGCCATCCGCCAGATCGGTGAACAGGTCCATCACCTCCAGCCGCGCCTGAAACAACAACCCCTTACCATACATGGTTCAAAATAAAGGCATGGAGGTTCTCAAAAAGTATCTAATTTTTCAATGTTGGACCAAAGCTGAAGAATATGCTGGTCCTCAGTCACAGACTGCTATCGGTCACCCTAATAGTGACTCATCACATAGTTAAATCAACAATTAATTCTTAAGAGGGGTCACAAGATAGAGGCTACACTATGATATTTCTCAGAGGGTCACACACACAACTGTTACTCACCTTGATGAGAAAGGAGTTCATCCATTTTGTGAAGGTTTTCTTCTGTATACCAAGACGTTCCTCCCGGAGGTGCTGGATGCGACCAGTCTCGAACTGACGGAGGGCGTCCTCTCGCGTCGAGAGTGCCGACATGTCGCCTCCTTACCTCACCATCCTGCAACATCACATTATATTATCACTGCAACAACCTACAACGCTATCAATATAAATTATTCATCCCACCATTCTGCAGCAAACCAAAATTTTCATTTAAAAAAAGAACTGGAGGTACGGTAAGGGTGCAAAACAACCCAGATGAAATGCAAGGATACAATACAATAAGGGATAACAATAAGGGATAACTCGAGTATAAAGGATTGGAGATAAACAGCCTTTCTTGAAATATAAAGAAAGTTACGAACATAAATTGGTCTTCACGAAACAACGTACGTTTATCCCAGTTATTCATTATCACCTGGTTTGTGGTGTCTTAGTATCTTAATACTTTCTTTTAACTTTTCAAATTATTTTCTTCCCAGCCTCAGTCATAACACTGCTCTGTGCGTGGGTGCGTGCTTGAGTGTACACTGACGAGTGGGTGAGTGCATGCATTCGTGTGCGTATACCTGCAGCACAGGGGTCACGCTAGATGCTGAGTGTGGAACGCAAGCAAAACTGGCTTGGTATTTTTTAATAGTTCTTGTTCTGCAGCTTATGTTCTTAGTAATTGCAATATTAACAATATTATGATGGTTGACAGTAAGATCGTCCTACATGGCTATCCCCAGACTCCTTGCATTGCTCCTCCGCTCCACTGAGTGGCTCAAGTATGTTTTATATCCATAAATAACAAAAAGGCACAATACCGTAACTGGAACGATACTCTTCTACCTCCACTACTACTACCACCTCCTGCCTATATATACCCCTCCTCCTCTCCTTTTCGTTAGTCTGACTTTGTAAATGGTTCAAGTCGGACCGAAACGTCGTCGTAAACTACTCTCTTCTATGTGCGGGTTATTTGTGTATTATATCCCATTGTTGACAGTTCATATCACACCAGAAGACGTAAAACAGCTAGTTATTTAGTAGTCTATATCATGGAGACCAACACAGTTCTATGTCTAGAAGATGATACAGTAGATCCCAATAGCGTATAAATAACCGAATAAGCTATTGTAAGATACTGTAAAAATGTGAATGATCAGCATCATGATCACCCCAAAGAGGCGACAGCAAATTAGGAATCAGCATTACAAGAGAATTAAAATACTCTCAAATTTGTGATGGGTCCACTTCCACCCATCCATCTACCAACCAATTCCCCCCTCCCCCCCCCACACATCTTACCACCTACACACATCTGTGCTTGACTCACCACCTACACTTGTGATCACTCGACCACCCTCACACTTGTCAAAGTCACTCATTATCCTAGTTCAAATATTTACTACGCCAGAATGTTTTCACTTTCCCTTTTTCTGGGGGGGGGAGGGGTCGTAGAGATCCAATCCTTGCATATGAAGGCAAGTATTACCATGTAGTCATACATGGCATTATTTATATAGACTACATGAAAATTATGACATTTTAAATGTAATGTGGATAGCAGTAACCTTTTCCACATGCGTCTTGGCACATCGGGTATCTCTTAATGGTACACAAAAGCAACAAGTAAATAAGACTCATGTTTAACACTTTGGTACTTTTATTGTGCAGACATTTCGCAAACCAGTGGAGTTATCAATCCAATACAGAAAATAATTACTGGGAAACTGTGGAAAATGTGTAGTAGTTTGAAGCGATCAGTCCGTCAGTGTTGAAAGGTGTGCAGTCCAAGAGACGGACGGACTGAATACCACTTTTCAACACTGAGGAACATGTTACTTCAAACTACTATAAAATTTTCATCGTTCCCCAGCATTATTCTCTGTATTAAACTGATAAAGCCACTGGTTAGCATAGCGTTTCCATTATAAAGATACCCAAGTGTTGCATATACGTCTTATTCATCTATAACACAAGCTGGGAGATTAGTTTGATATATTAATTTACAAAGATTATAAAATTGTCTGCTCTTCGAAGAAATGTTGAGAATAATACGTTACATATCTAAGAAGTTACAGTACCCTGAATGGGGCAATTCACAACCCACAAAAATTAACCTAAAAATTTAATATAGGTTTCCGTAAGTGAGTCACTCGTCACAACGAACTTCGCCCATTTTCCAACTTGTGTAAGAACTGTAAACTGTCCCAACTTATAAATGCACTGCAATTTTATACAGTGTTTCATACACTAGTGAAATACTCACAACAGACAACAGCGGAATGTTTCGAGGAGAGCAGCAGCGGCTGTAGGCAGGTGCGCTAGGTTCATCTACACCCTAACAGTACTAAGCTTTCCCGCAAGGGCGAGACTTCTAACCTCCCTTCTCACAATCCCAAAGCAAATTTTGCAAACAGGAAGGCGACAGCAGAAGCGCCTTTTCAGGGGCGACTCGACAATTGCAGCAAGTTCTTTCCAGGGATGAAATAACAAAAGCAGGAAGGCCTCTCTAGGGACGACTAAGACCAGTACTGCGCCACCAGCCTTCCTAACCACCCTTTATCGTCTATCTACTGATAACATATACATCATTATCAATACATGATAAAACACTGCTGCCAGGAATTCAGAATTGTTGCCGTTGCCAACAGGAACGTAACTGTTCAAGGAATGAGGATACTTTTAAAATCCTGAGCACTAGGGGTACTTTTAAAATCCAGAGCATTACCTATCAAATCAAAATTTAAACCTGGTCTAGGACTGTGCCGGGGATGGCGATAATCTCCAGAGGGATCTACAAGTACCCCATCCCCACACAAGCATCTATTTAAACTACTTAGTCACTCCAGCATTAGAACACTTGTTTGGGAAAACCTAACAACATTCCTCTAGCAGGCTCTTGACCGACTGTGTTAAAAATATCTTAGGATACAAGGTCCAAAAAGAAAGATTAGATGATTAGAGAAGATAGAGGTTCTTTGGCTCCATGGCATGACGCAAGCCAATCAATATTTAAAATAAGAATAACGTTCAAAGGGAAATTAAAGAATATAATCCCACCTCATGTATTACATTTTCGTAACATACTATGCATTACTTCGTGTCGAATTCTGTACATGCAACAATCACATTATTATTGTTACTGATATGTGGTACCGATAAATTTATAAGACTCATCTGCAACACTTGGCTATCTATTGTCGAAACGTTTTGCCTGCATAATGGGCTTATTCGGTCGAATACAGGCAAATATAACACTAGAGTAGTGATCAGTCCCTCGACCTTGGGACTAACCACCACCTACAGAGGCTGAGGGACGATTACCGCAAAGCCACTACTACTGTAATCAGTGTTATAATCGTCTGTATTCGAATGGAGGAGACAAAATGTTTCAGTACTATAATAGTGTTGAGCATGTCTTGATCGTCAATGACAATACTGGCTGGGTAAGAAAGGTGGAAACAGCCAGGTAGAAAGTGGATGTCAGAATTCATTTAGATTACCCTCATATGTGGTAGGTAGGTGTAGCAACTCCAAGATAGTAGAGATAATGTCAAGTGCGTGGAGGAGGAAGATAAACAAACTCCGGCACTACATCTTGGAATGTAATATACTACAAGAGTGAGGGGCAGGAAAAGGGAAGTGCAGTGAAGAGGGAAGGCAGAGAGCACCATTAACCGTCTCTCACCAAGTTCTCACTACCATAACGAGTACAAGAGCTCTCTTCCCCCCCCCCCCCATCCCTCACATTAAGGATCACCCACAACTTCGCTTAAATTTGGGCTATGGGAATAAAGATGAGTATTCAGGATACTTTATTAAAATACATCTCTCCCACTTGGGGTTTTTGAATGGTTATACGCTTGCCTGTGGTCACATTGCCAATGATCAAACCCCTAGTGGGCGAAGCTAATAAAAATGCCAGAAGTTGCAGGCACATTTTTATTCAAACAATTTGTCGGTACTGATATACCTGGACGTGAAGGCAGAGTACTGTCATCCTTCCATGGATCTGCCGTGTACGTGCGGCCAGCAGTAACAGCCTCGTTGGTCAGGCCCTGATCCACCGGGAGGCCTGGTCATGCACCGGGCCGCTGGGGCGTTGATCCCCGGAATACCCTCCAGGTAGACTCCAGGTAGGTAAGGGATTGATTTTGCTAGTTTACTGTGCACCTCGGTTGCATCCCGAGAACGGTAGCGCACGAGTATATAGATATACACAAGGCCGATACAGATACTTTGGCACATTCTCAAAGAGGTTATTATACTGTATCCGTATTCCTCAATAAGTGGACAATTAAACAGTGTTCAAGACAGTAACCATAAGACTGCCCCCCCCCCCACACTGCATTTGGTTTGATCATCTGTGTCTGCCAAACTGCCAGAAGTACTTGTAATCAAGCCTAAGCCTGGGTACTACGGTCAGTCTGTTCACACTTCAAGTTGTTCCATACACGTACTTATCTACGTTCATGTTATAGTGGGTTACAGATCTATTCAGCCTTCTAACTGCCTTCCTATAACATTTTCATTATTTATTTACTTCTCTAATATTATTCCTAATGCCAGAAAAACGATCATGTTGATGAATTACCAATATCCTTGCAATTTCCACTATGAACCCTTGGAAAAAATGCAGCGGTGCCCATGCTGTCAAGGTGGACACTTGCCACATTTAAGATGCCCCGCGTTTGTAACAGTGGCTAACCAGTAATGTCATCATCTGAGCATATTATCTTTATCTACCAGCACCAGTCTTCTTTATCTAATCTCACGGTGGCCAGGTAAACAATGCAACCAGTCTCAAGAACAGCGGTGATTCTCTTTATTCAGCCTGACACAAACATACTGCACGTACATGTTAACTGAAGGTACTGAAGTCAGAGATTATTTATTCACTTTATCTCACTTATCGTTTGACAACCCTTACCTTCCCACCCTTATCCTTTTTCCCCTTCCTACTCCCCTCCCCCCTCTACCTATAGAATACGGAAGCACAATATTGCGGGTATGTCCAATTTTGCTATTACAAAACTACCTTTCCCTCTTCTTCCCATCTTCTTTTCCAACCTTTCTCCTCATTACCCTTTCTCCCTTCCTATGTAGGTTACCTAGTCAATTCCGGGGGAAGGGGGGTCACCGCCCCAGAAGCCCGGTCCCAGATTAAGCCTCCTGGTTATAACTTAAGGATGCTGGTGCTAACTCCATGGAGTCCAACGTAGGCACCCCAGCCAAGCTGATAAGCAACTAACTAGAACTTATCAAGTTCCGTCGACACTTAGCGCTCTCCTTCCCTTCCCTTCTCTATATGCTCTCTCGCCTCCACATTTCCATGACAAGAATGCACTAAGAGCAGCAGACACGGGTTACCATGAGCACACACTCCAGTCACGCCCAGGTACCCATGAATACTGGAGTACAGGTATCACTATCTACCACCTCACAGTTACATGCAAATCTTCAACGCGCCAAGCACTATAAGGCAAGAGAATTTATTTGTGCAGGATCCAAATAACGTAGTGCCGACAATAATGAAAAGAGGGTGCACAAGCTTTCACTGTCAACGTTTAGTTGTTCCTATAAAGCTGTACACAGCTAAATTCAATAAAAGTCTTATCATGTGCCGTGTCTTAGATTTTGCCGTCAAAGTGAAAAGCTAGGTATTCCCCAAGGGAAGCTGTTAAGGGGCACGTAAGTTCCCTCCGTCTTCTATTAATTATCAGAAGACAGGGGAACTTACGTGCCCTTTCTCTTTCGTAAGGTGAAGTCTAGGATCTTCCCTTAATTCATGGCATAACTTAATAAATCTTTAAAGACAATTATGTTGTAGAGGTCTGAGCTCTGCTCAGGTCTCTCCAACACAATGTAATGAAAGCTGTTTATATAAGAGTATACACCTCTCTGCTTACATAACTTACATATATACCGCTTACATATATACTGCTTACATATATACCGTGTTTCCTGTACTCTTTGTATCACAGGAAAACAAGGTCCTAGGACCAATAGTTTGCACACGTCATTTCTTCAACTTTTATGATATACCTGGTTTCCAGCGTTTATATCCACACTGTAGTATAAAGACCAGAGCTGAGTCGCATAATCAAAGCGTGACTACTTATGTATATAGCTGGAAAAATAGACAAATGCAGTATAATGCGGGGAATTTTATCTGGTGTTTTTCTGTTACAATATTTTGTACAAGCGTTGTTTGTATCATTCCTCTGACAACTGTATCTATGTTCTCTGATCCTTGTGTTCCCGTTCATGTTAAAAACTATATAAATGTATGAGATGGAAGCAATGTTAAGCAAGTTTATTAAGCAAAGAGTATAACCACCAAGGTCTATATCAATGAACTGATAAAGCCCATGGTGTGTGAAAAGTTTTCATTATTAAGTTACCTAACGTTGCATACGTCTCCTATCAAAATGGAGATGGACACTAGTTTCGGTCCGTCCGGGACCGAAACGAGCGTCCATCTCCATAAGGGATCAGGATGTACCAGAACTTCACCCAGTTTTGAGCTCCAGTTTGTTGATTAACTGTGAAATGTTGAAGCCAAGGATTGTGGTTTATTCTTGACAATTAGAGAAGTCTGCATCACCTGAACTCCACCTGAGACTAACTTTCCAGTAATTATAAGAAATATTGCTAGAACAGATTCATTTACATGATTAACAAAGCATTATAACCACTTATTATTCAGGTTTTTAATACTGACTGTATAAAATGCACGTCCTTAGTATTTTCTTCACTGCGTTTATTTCTGATATTTTTTTATTTTTTAATTTCCTCTTTCCTATCTCCGTTAGTTTTCCACATAATAAATATGTTTGTATGACACTTCCAGCAATACTCATCAACGTCAACCAAAAGACCTGATTTGTGATCTAACAGGTTGGGGGGGGGGATATTACCCCCGAAATAGACGACCAGTAAGGTAGGTCATAATGCAAGTTTCTTAACGCGATATTTATTAAATTAGCCTCGACTTTGAAATACCGACAACACCGCGCCAGAAGTAGCCTAAATAGAGCTCTAAATATAAAGTAGCCTAAATAGAGCTCTAAATATAAAGGTAAAGAAGTTGTTGAACAAGTTCCTACTGCGATAACTTTTTTGCAGTTTAAGCTCAAAATCATGAACCGACAAACATCTACGCAGAGTGAAACAGTCCCAATAAAAATATTGTTCTGCGCCTTGTCTAATTCCAGAGACAAACTAATTTTTTTGAGAGAGTGCCATTAAAATTTCCATTTAACCCTTCTTCTAAAATGCAAGTTCGTTTTCATTTTTTTTACAGTCCGTCAACTTCACGACTTAAGCAGAAACCACAAACTTTAACAAGCACAAGTAAGTGGTTATAACTATGACCATAATTTTTAAAGGGGTGGGCCGGTAAGCCAGCGGAAGGCCTCTGCCAGATGACCAAAAGTTCCAACGGCGCGGGTCATATGACCAAGCCCTGCGTCAGGAGACGCCTGTCTCGTTTCCTGACGAACCTTACCTAACACGTTATTTAAATCTTTATTTGCATATACTAAACCGTCAATATGCAGATTATACAATACGTAAGGTAACGTCTATAAGAGCTTGAAAGAGAAGTTTTTATTTAAATAGTACAGGCTGGAGGGTGGGTTGTGTAGTAGTCGGAGGCTGCAACACCACGGTTACCTGGAGGTTATTCCGGGGATCAACGCCCCCGCGGCCCGGTCCATGACCAGGCCTCCCGATGGATCAGGGCCTGATCAACTAGGCTGTTACTGCTGGCCGCACGCAGTCCAACGTACGAGCCACAGCCCGGCTGATCCGGCACTGACTTTAGGTATCTGTCCAGCTCTCTCTTGAAGGCAGCCAGGGGTTTATTGGCAATTCCCCTAATGCTTGATGGGAGGCTGTTGAACAGTTTTGGGCCTCGGACACTTATGGTGTTTTCCCTTAGTGTACCAATGGCGCCCCTACTTTTTATTGAGGGCATTTTGCATCGCCTGCCCAGTCTTTTACTTTCGTAGGGAGTGATTTGTGTGCAGATTTGGACCAAGTATACAAATCTGGCCAAACTGGATCCACAAAATTATTATGTCAGGGATCCCCACTAACATTCCTACACAAATAGGTCAGTTGCACAGAGCGAGAGTAAGACTGTCGAGGCATAGGACAGATAGGTAGCTAGAGGGAACAACGGCAAAGTGATAGTTTGTTCGGGAAACAACAGTGTCTCCTGACACAGATCTTATCAGACGATGACTCGTTCACTGATTAAACATCAGCTAGTTCACCAGAGCTAAGTTATACACTCCAACAAAAAAAAAAAAGATACGCTCCGATGTAATGTAATTAGGATGATACAACTATCAAGACACTGAGGGTACATTTCGCCCACCATAGGCCTCTGAAGTCCCTGGTGAGCTAAACTTATCCTTAATGTCCGGGTAATTGCATACATGTCTTTCACACGCTTGACTGTTTATTACTAAGTTTGACGCACATATAATTACAAGTATACTAAATTTTCAAAACTACGAGCACCCCATTCCTTGATGCTCTGGCACTCGTTGTAGCTCTAGTACCCTTCCCCTCCTAGTTGTTCTCGCACTACTCCACGAAGCTCTAGCAAAGAGTTACAATGTACATGGAGTAGTATCCTCCTAGTGTCGTGTTAAGGTGGTGAGCAGTGGAATGCCGTCCTTATGCGGGCATACTGGGGGTGCCTCTATAACACTGCCATCACAATCACCATGACTCACTAGCACTGACCACCGGCTGCTGCTACGTGTGAACTATGTGGGCGGTGTAGCCGAGGGCGAGGCTCACCACGCATGCATTACTTTCAATAGATTTTTAGCATGTCGCTTGACAGGAGGGCGAGCAGAGGGGCGGGTGGTTGAGTTGATCGCATTTGACAAATGCGATCATGGCGTAATAGCCCATAAAATACGTGCTAAAGGAATAACTGGGAAAGTGGGGAGATGGATCTTCAACTTCCTAACAAATCGAACACAAAGAGTAGTGGTCAACAGAGTTAAATCGGAGGCTGCCATAGTGAAGAGCTCTGTTCCACAAGGCACAGTACTCGCCCCCATCTTATTCCTTATCCTCATATCAGACATAAACAGAGATATACACCACAGCACCGTATCATCCTTTGCGGATGATACTAGGATCTGCACGAGGCTGTCATCTGCTGAGGACGCGGTTAACCTCCAAGAAGATATAAACAAAGTTTTCCAGTGGGCAACGGTAAACAATATGATGTTCAATGAGGACAAATTCCAACTACTCCGTTATGGAAAACTGGAGGAGATAATAACTAGAACAGAGTATACTACTGAGTCCGGCCATACAATAGAGCGGAAAAATAATTTAAGGGACCTGGGAGTAGTAATGTCTAAGGATCTCACTTTCAAAGATCACAACAGTGCCACGATCGCACGTGCAAAGAAAATGATAGGATGGATAATGAGAACTTTCAAAACGAGAAATGCCAAGCCCATGATGATCCTTTTCAAATCACTTGTTCTCTCTAGGCTGGAATACTGCTGTACATTAACATCTCCATTCAAAGCAGGTGAAATCGCAGATCTAGAGAGTGTACAGAGATCCTTTACTGCACGTATAAGTTCTGTCAAGCACCTTAACTACTGGGAACGCTTGGAAGCACTTGACTTCCACTCGTTGGAACGCAGGAGGGAGAGATATATCATAATCTACACTTGGAAAATCTTGGAAGGAATGGTCCCAAATCTGCACACAGAAATCACTCCCTACGAAAGTAAAAGACTGGGCAGGCGATGCAAAATGCCCCCAATAAAAAGTAGGGGCGCCATTGGTACACTAAGAGAAAACACCATAAGTGTCCGAGGCCCAAAACTGTTCAACAGCCTCCCATCAAGCATTAGGGGAATTGCCAATAAACCCCTGGCTGCCTTCAAGAGAGCTGGACAGATACCTAAAGTCAGTGCTGGATCAGCCGGGCTGTGGCTCGTACGTTGGACTGCGTGCGGCCAGCAGTAACAGCCTAGTTGATCAGGCCCTGATCCATCGGGAGGCCTGGTCATGGACCGGGCCGCGGGGGCGTTGATCCCCGGAATAACCTCCAGGTAACCTCCAGGGGTGGGCGAGTGGGTTTGTGAGCAGAGCAGATAGGTGGACGGGATAACAGAGGGGCTAAAGTTATAAACAACACCGTGACGTTAAACCAAAAATAAATTGCGTGAACTAGAATTTTTCGCTGGGAAATATACAGTGGCCCTTTACTGCTAGCACAGTAAAAAAAAAAAAAAAAAAACTTGCATTACAGGTCTCGTCAAAAAAAAAAAAAAAAAAACTAAACTCTCGAACCCGACACAAGAGATGTATATCGTAGCTATATGGAAAATGGTAGAGAGTAGTCTCCAATATGCACACTCACTGAATTGAGATTAAATACAGAATAAACCCAGTCAAAGGCTGGGGACCCATAGGCTCAGAGAACCTTGTGTCAACATTCGTGGTCTACGGCTTCAACATTTTAGAGATGAATAAAGAAAAACAATAAAATGCGATCCCACTGTGTTGGAGAAACTCAACAGAATCTCATTTCAATGCATTTGTGGCTATCCATTGTGTCGATATTTTAAATAATCGCTATTTTACAAAGGTACTGTTGAAGAAAAGGCAACTTTTCAAGAAGAAACTTCGACAATTATCTACAGCAAGTGCCAGATCAGTCCAGTTGTTGCTGTGGCAGCAACTCCATTAGACAAAACGAAGTATGACCGTAGCTACCTTGAGGGTAAAAGAATCCTCTAAGTCTGTTAAAAGCCCGTGGCTCACAGCTGCTTGTAAGTGCCTGTCAACGCCCTGACATCACACGTGTTCCAACGATAAACTATTATGTCTGAATAGTATTACCATAGCCTGTAACCTGCCGTGGAACGTCAATTTGTGAAGACGTTCAAAATATTCCCCTTCCACTGTGTCCAATGGTCGACAAATTCCACGGAATTGTCTTAAATAGTGATGTAGTTTAAGTGGGAGCTTACAAGAATTGCTGAAGGCTGTCAAGAACTGCGAGAGACTTATCCCAGAGTTTGTTAACCTCCAAGAAGATATAAACAAAGTTTTCCAGTGGGCAACGGTAAACAATATGATGTTCAATGAGGACAAATTCCAACTGCTCCGTTATGGAAAACTGGAGGAGATAATAACTAGAACAGAGTATACTACAGACTCTGGCCATACAATAGAGCGGAAAAATAATGTAAGGGACCTGAGAGTAGTAATGTCTGAGGATCTCACTTTCAAGGATCACAACAGTGCCACGATCACAAGTGCAAAGAAAATGATAGGATGGATAATGAGAACGTTCAAAACGAGAGATGCCAAGCCTATGATGATCCTTTTCAAATCACTTGTTCTCTCTAGGCTGGAATACTGCTGTACATATCTCTATTCAAAGCAGGTGAAATTGCAGATCTAGAGAGTGTACAGAGATCCTTTACTGCACGTATAAGTTCTTTCAAGCACCTTAACTACTGGGAACGCTTGGAAGCACTTGACTTGTACTCGTTGGAACGCAGGAGAGAGAGATATATCATAATCTACACTTGGAAAATCCTGGAAGGAATGGTCCCGAATCTGCACACAGAAATCACTCCCTACGAAAGTAAAAGACTGGGCAGGCGATGCAAAATACCCCCAATTAAAAGTAGGGGCGCCATTGGTACACTAACAGAAAACACGATAAGTGTCCGGGGTCCAAGACTGTTCAACAGCCTCCCATCAAGCATTAGGGGAATTACCAATAAACCTCTGGCTGCCTTCAAAAGAGCTGGACAGATACCTACCTGGAGGTTACCTGGAGGTTATTCCGGGGATCAACGCCCCCGCGGCCCGGTCCACGACCAGGCCTCCCGATGGATCAGGGCCTGATCAGCTAGGCTGTTACTGCTGGCCGCACGCAGTCCAACGTACGAGCCACAGCCCGGCTGATCCGGCACTGACTTTAGGTATCTGTCCAGCTCTCTCTTGAAGGCAGCCAGGGGTTTATTGGCAATTCCCCTAATGCTTGATGGGAGGCTGTTGAACAGTTTTGGGCCCCGGACACTTATGGTGTTTTCTCTTAGTGTACCAATGGCGCCCCTACTTTTTATTGGCGGCATTTTGCATCGCCTGCCCAGTCTTTTACTTTCGTAGGGAGTGATTTCTGTGTGCAGATTTGGGACCATTCCTTCCAAGATTTTCCAAGTGTAGATTATGATATATCTCTCCCTCCTGCATTCCAACGAGTACAAGTCAAGTGCTTTCAAGCGTTCCCAGTAGTTAAGGTGCTTGACAGAACTTATACGTGCAGTAAAGGATCTCTGTACACTCTCTAGATCTGCGATTTCACCTGCTTTGTATGGAGATGTTAATGTACAGCAGTATTCCAGCCTAGAGAGAACAAGTGATTTGAAAAGGATCATCATGGGCTTGGCATCTCTCGTTTTGAAAGTTCTCATTATCCATCCTATCATTTTCTTTGCACGTGCGATCGTGGCACTGTTGTGATCCTTGAAAGTGAGATCCTCAGACATTACTACTCCCAGGTCCCTTACATTATTTTTCCGCTCTATTGTATGGCCGGAGTCAGTAGTATACTCTGTTCTAGTCATTATCTCCTCCAGTTTTCCATAACGGAGTAGTTGGAATTTGTCCTCATTGAACATCATATTGTTTACCGTGAAGTCAGTGCCGGATCAGCCGGGCTGTGGCTCGTACGTTGGACTGCGTGCGGCCAGCAGTAACAGCCTGGTTGATCAGGCCCTGATCCACCGGGAGGCCTGGTCATGGACCGGGCCGCGGGGGCGTTGATCCCCGGAATAACTTCCAGGAAGGTCATCCCCAAGCAGCTCTGTCCCGCCACAGGGACAATCGCTACCACTGCGAGGGGTCATATTGCTAAGACCCGTGTTAGAACACTTCTAAGAAACGCAACATTAGTACTTACCAGGTTCTCTGTGTCGGACGACAGGTAACGCTACCACTGGTAATAAATCCAAAGAAACGTTAAGGTGGAGGCAGGCACGCCGGTGACAGGAACTAATTAGTCATACACAGTCACACAATCATACAACTGGAGTATTTTAATGAAGTACCCCCAATCCCCCGTGCCTGTTCTTATCAGTATTATAATGAAGTTGAGGGCGAGCCAACACTAGTGTAACAGAACACGAGGTGAGCAGTGCCTCCCACAACCACCAGCAACACACTACCACCACACCAAGTGCCCACACACTTGACCCCCCCCTCTCCCCCGGCTGCACACCCAACCTACGATACAACGCGCAGGCGCATCTAAATTCCACTAATATGCCTTACCTTTTTATATGTTGGGATCCAGTCCCTGGACCCATTATGTACCTCTAATCTCCTGACTACCGCCCACAGGATGGGCATGGGGTGCATAATAAACATATTAAACTAACTTTGATGTATCTTTGATGAGTTTCTCCACTGCAGGAGCCCGGCTTTGGGCAGGTTCGTCTGGTGCTTGCCTGATCAACCAGGCTGTTGCTGCTGGTGGCCCGCTGGCCCATATATCCAGCACAGTCTGGTTGATGTGCTACCTGGTGAAGATACCTGTCCAATTTCTGATATCTCCTGGTAATACTGAATAGTTTTGAGCCATGGATGCTGCTTTTCACTACGTTTATTTTTACATTTCTTCTTCCATCTCTCCAGTATGTTATGGCCATCAATATTTAATATTCCAAACAAGAGAAAACAAGCTATTTTAAAAATGTCACCACTGCCCCCCCCCCCAATTTTCCTTGTTTTGAAGGTTCTCATTATCCACTGTTACTGCCTGGCAGCTTTAACATTTGCTTCGTGGTCTTCGAAAGGTCAGCCGAAGTAACTATGTATTTCACGTGTTCCTTTCGTTCTACTTGATGATCCTGTCGGGTTTCGTATAGAATGTCCCTTATAAGTTCTTTATTCTTTCCATAACCAAGCAGCTAGAACTTATCCCCACTGAACGTCATATTTTTCTCCACGGCTCACGCTGGAAAACCCTGCTTACATTTTCCTGCCAATTTCCTTCATCAAAAATCAACAAAATTCATATTTTGCTCCTTTTCCATGTACTCGCTTACAGGATTGTATTCTCCTATTTCGTCGTGGGGGGTTGGGGTTAGTGTCTGCTCCTGACCAGGACTCTTACCATCTTTTAACTGCGAAATTTGATTCCACTTTTAAATCACTTTCAAGATAACGTAGCACTTGGACATTCCTCTGACTTCCTTTAGTCGTGACCCACTGAGCTGGTCTACTTCATCCAGTCCTCAGAGAATATTGTTTATCGAAATCATATCTTCCCTGGTTATCATCTCTATCAGTGGCAAATGTTCAGTTTTTAAGACCATCTTTGTACGTCATTCCTCTTTTAGCTCAGTGACTAGTCTCATCGCGAACATCTTACCTGGAACCAGGGAGTCAAGTCGTTTCTAGAGGTCACCGGCCTGTGGCCCTATCCCAGACCAGGCCTCCTGGTTGCTGGCCCGCTTAGGTGAGGGCTTCATACTGGTTCTGTACTCTAACAATCCAGTCCCTGTCACCACAGCTTGAGAGAGTATAGTGGTGGCTACAAGATAAGATTTCAATGCGGTTTGAAAAAGGGATCACAACACAGACCGCCAGTCTACCCAACCAGGTGTAACTAACCAGCGGGGCCGCGACACACTAAATACGCTTCTTCAGCTAAGGCAGCCAGGTGCTAATGCCAGCCAGCCAGCCAGCCATTTATGTAACGGGGGAGGGAGGGGGACCACTTCATTTTTCACCCTTACTTACATTGTTCCTATCGTCAGTTTACGATAACAGGGTTGTTGGTTAGTGTAACTGTCAGTAGTGTTACTGTGTACTTGTGCAGTACACATTAACATTAATGACGTGACGTCACGAGATCCCTCACATGTGAGCCGCCAGCTACAGGTTTCCCTCTCAGTTTCCCGCTAGGCATATAGACTGGATAAGGAAAGCCTGGGCTCTCCTCAAGACTCAATTATACGCCTCCAAGACATCCAACGTGTGTAGTTCTTACTCCATTTATCTCCTGACGAACCCCACGACAAATGATGACAGCGGTGCGGGTGCGATTGTGAAGATTACATGGATATAAGGAGCTTATTTCTACCAAGCCAGCGGAAATGAGAGCCCAGGCTTGCCTTATCCAGTCTATGTTCCTAGCGGGAAACCGAGAGGGAGGCCTGTAGCTGGCGGTTCACATGTGTTACACATGTGTATTACACAAGTACCCAATAACACTACTGACATCTTAGATAAGATTGCAGGTAAATCGTACAAACTTACTCAGCATTCTATATACACTGCCCTGTGTGTTTATTAGTAGATCTTACCCTTGTAATTTTTTCCTTCCAGTTTGCCTGTTGAAATGACTTATAATCAATCAGTCCTGCAGTGAAAAGACTGAGACTTTAAATAACAGAACAAGGGATATTAATTACCAAGTTTTTTTTTTTTAAGTCACCCTGGCTTTTGGAAAACTTTCACTTTCAATTTGAATGTTACGTTTATTATACAAACGCCGCCGTTACTTACATTCTACAGATTTTGAGCATCTTAATTGTTTACATTGATTATATACCTCATACTCTTTCTCCGCTTTCCTGCCCTTCATGCTTCATTTCTCTCACCCTTTCATTCTTCCTGTCCCATGCACTGCTTTAATTTTTATTTCCCGCCCTAATATTCTATAGCCATTTCTATCTTCACCCAGAGTTCGGGTCTTAAGTGTCAAATTATCTTAAACACTGACTGTAGAACACTAATTCTCCCGCTTGAATCACCTCTCTGCTTCCTCTGAACACGGAGCCATAGAAGTACAAGGGAATAAGGGAATGGGGAGGGGGAAGGGAGGTGGCCGGGAGGAAGACACGGAAATGGAGAAGCACCAAAATTAAAATCGCCACCAGTGGTTTAGAGGACAACACACTTGTGGTGCCACTCCAGGTCGTCAGTGTTCAGTGGTATTTTTGTTTAAGAGACAAGGCACTTAGGACACGGGACTGTCAGATAAGTTACCTGCTGAAGAAGCCACTCGTGGCGAGAAGTTTCCTCTAATGTCCTGAATTATACATAAGCGTCTTTTTTCCCCATCTTGTCTGTATCACCATTATCATTTTTCAACTTTTGAAGTGTCTGCCGGCATAGATTTACTCTCCATTAAAAACGAATTACTAACTGGCAGTGTCCTAAGATGTATTAAGTGTGTTAACACATGGGTGTTGCCGCCACCACCACCAACACTATTACTAATGTCACCACCTTCCCTCACTACCATCTCTTGCAGCTCATGAATGAGGAATGTTGTGGTACATCCTCCACAACCCCCTCCCTTCACACGCCAGAGATTACATCCCACTTTGGTATAAACCTTGGTAATAAATACCGACAAGTTGGTTTAGAAAGACACGTAAGCAAACACTAACATATTTATTAGAAAACGTTTCGGTCCTGGGACCTTGATCACTTTAAGATACAGAGGTATGTATAATGTTCGCCAAGACCGTAGTCCTGGCACGGGTCTCAATCTTGCGATGACCCGTCTCTGGCTCCCGAGGGAGAAAGGTTTCTACAATGATGCGACATATGCTGTTCAAGCACTCTTCTGGTCAGTTCAACTGGTGCATCTCATAAGCGACAACACCGTATGTACTCCTAACTATGGACACTAGCGAGGAGGAGGATATGGCGTTATCACAGGTAACAGCTTGTCTGGTTCGTTGACTCCATGGTACACTAGTGTGGCCGCAGTCATCTCTGGTTCCTCTTCGGGAGGGAATATCACTCCTAGTTGCCTGCGGAGCGTCTCAGTAACTTCGCACTCCAGAAGATAGTGTTAGGGGCCGCTGGACAACGTGCTGACAGTACTGGCACATCTCCTCCTCAGCCTAGAAGGCCTAGAAGCCTCACTAATCGCCGTCACCGACACTATAGAACGCAACACTGGAAACTACAAAATTTCAAAAACATTGGCATACATGATACTTAAGCAGCACCAACCCAACAACACAGGAGTCACATGATTTCATCGTCTACCCGTCCTCATCATAGGTAGAGGTTGTTTTGATAAGGACTTGCCTCGCATGGGCCAGTAGGCCTTCTACAGTGTTCCTCCATTATGTTCTTATGACATTCCTCAGGTCAAGTGCGTCACATCTCACTCTCCGCCTATATATATAATGTCTTTCTACCTCTGTATGTTAGAAGTGATCAAGGTCCCAGGACCGAAACGTTTTCTAATAAATATGTTACAGTGTTTGCTTACGTGTCTTTCTAAACCACATCCCACTTTATATCTACCTCCACCAACTCTACCAAACATCCCATCCACAGCACACCGAAGTAACCAAAAAAGCTGACTGATCTGGTACTTGTTGCAAGTTTGCTTGTTTTATGTGCAAAGCCCGAGAACCGTTTTATCGTTCAGAGCTTTAAGGACATTTCTAACATTATCAAACTTACACTATCAATACTGCTGTTACCAATTCACTCATTACATAAATAAAATAGCAAGTAAGACTATTCAAAAGTATTCTCGCATTCCACTATTCATATCCTTAATTCGATCATGTCATCAGCTGTGTCAGCAAATTTAGACGAAAGGGGAAGTACCATTCCAACCATTTATGCTAAAAAATATGCTGGCTTCTCAGACAACCACTATGTGGATCCAGTCGTACACCACGGTCTAACTGTTCTAAGATTGTGCCACTGGATTTTCAAGGGTTTTATTCCATACTTCCTCCCTCCTCTCCCATTCCATCCTATCCCGGTTAAATTAATGTAGTGTTCTGATTGTACACAGTGTAGTATGCCTGTTTATATGTACCCTAAGTTATTATTAAGTCCCCAAAACAAAGCAAATCACACTAACAAGTACATGATAAAATGTTAAATATTCACGTAAGGTTCAAATATTCCACGTTAATTAAAGGGAGAGAAACCATGAAATGATTTACAATAAACGAATTCAAAGATTTCCTCCATGTCTCAGTGAAGTATTCTCAACCGAGACATTTTATATTTCAATGGGTTGTGTACTGCCAAAGCCACACAAACCATTAAAATGTGTAATCAGTGACACACCACAAGTTACTCAGAAGGAATCAGGGTCACCCACAAGCAACTATGGGGGAAGTGTGATCTATCCTTTATCTGCAGTTAGTCACGTAGTAAAGATTCTTATGAACAGAGGACCCAACATCCCATATACCTTACTGTGCATCTGTCAGGACTACCAATCCCGACACTTTCCAACGAAAATTCTACACGTGTTTAAGATCACTACTATTAAAGATACTCATTCAATGTCTGCTCGTTCATTACTCAGGACCACAATATGACCCTTACACGAATACCACAACTCATGCCTGGCATGACGACAAGTCTTAATTTTATGTACAAAGCATTAGAATTATTTGGGTATTCAGTGCTTGAAACACGAATACCACAACTCATGCCTGGCATGACAAGTCTTAATTTTATGTACAAAGCATTAGAATTATTTGGGTATTCAGTGCTTGAAACACTGTTTCTAACATTAAATTTACTTTACTATTATTACCCTATTAATGGTGTGATCAATTCACTCGTACTATATAAATCCTGATCAGATATCAAGTATTTTTTCACGTTCCGAAATCCAATCCATAATGTGCTGCAATCAGCCAAAAGTCAACAAACTTATACAAAAGGTGAAAACTCCACCATTTATGCAGAGATGGTTGATTTTTAGTCACTCTTTGAAAGGTGCTCGCTGGAGACACTCTACCAGGGTAACCTAGTGTTAGAAAGGGTAAAAGGAATGACCACAGTGTTGCACAGGGCAGTTGCTCTAGTGAAGCGTTATGCAAGCCAGCATTCATGCCCTCATTCAAGACGCTTCATCTTGCAAGAATAAGCAACAAGCACCCTCGTATGTTACCAGATTAGCTGTGTATTTTGCCAAACTTGGGTATATTTTACTTACATATTTTGGGTGTGTGTGTGGCGCCGATCTTAAGGGTGTGGCCCACTTCCCCCAACTGCAGCGACCCTTCCCTTGAAGACTTACCTAGCCACACCTCATGTTCGCCACTACAATGAAAGGTTAAGATTTAAAGATGACTGATTCGACAAAACATGGTAATCAGAGACCTCTGATGATGCCAGATTTCTTTTAATGATGGTACCTCTTATCATTATACATCTAGGCGCTTCCTAATCATCAGTGTTATGGCGCTTACATCGCACTGCGTGCAGCGAGCACAAACCTGTCACATTTTCATAATATTCACTGAGGACATTTAACTAACAGGTGTCATATAGTATTAAGCGAGCCAAGGAAAGGGAGTGTACGACGCGGTGATATTTGTGTGCAAAATCTCTTCAAAGTTGGTAGATCATACGTAGCTAACGCTTAAGTAATGTCATGATAAAACTTAAGTAGAGCAAATCGCTAGATAAATTATATTGTATCATCCTTAATTTACAACCGTCAGATACCCGTACCGGTTTCAGGTGTTAGTCTACCCTAGCAGCTGGGCCTGAGGAGCCAACTTCCCTATTTACTCCCCGATCATCCTAGTTTCGCTGCCAGCGGCCTGCAGTTATGTACATGCGCCAGTCTTGATAATATCGCGCGGCGCTTGATGAAAATGAAACCTCGTCAATAGCGTGTATGATGCACTAAGCTCTGATGATAAGGTCAAGAGTTTTTCTAATCCCAGAACCCGTCCTTGGGCCAGGAGAGACTGTACAACTTCATGTAGACAGTAGCCAACACCACCAAGATTCCGTTTACTGCCTATCCTTGTTCATATATTTAAACATATTTGTACTTAGATAATAATGCGGTTAAAGAGGTGGGAGATATGACCTTGTAATGTAGTCATCGTTTTTTGTAGTTGATGGGGTCGGTATTACCCTGTAGTTCCGGGTGTGACGCACAATGACGTACCAAACACAAGGAATTTGTTTAGCAATTATTTTGTGGCCTAATTCACAGAATCATCATCCGATAATACAAGATAATTCAAGCCGAAGTATTTAAGATTTAAACGAATTAAACTATACATTAACAAGGAATTCCTATTAAGTTTAGTGAGGGGTAAAGGGAGTTAGTATACTAAATGCCTCCCGGAAATACCCGGCGGCAGTCATATAAGCAAGATCAAGGATGTTGCCCATATCGAATGCCGCTATCCAGTTTTCTTATACTTACAAAACAATAGAAACGTTTGGTCATTCAGCGCTTTAAATCTAGACGGTTTCTAACCTTATCACATGTTCACAATAATTATCAACTTGTTATAGCCGTGATCTATTCGCATTATAATTATACAAGTGTCAGCAAATTTAAACGAAAGATAAAATATCTCCATTTGTGCGGAATATATCTTTGATATACCTTTGATGAGTTCCGAGAGTTTTTCTACTCCTGGAGCCCGGCCACAGGCGAGGCTCGTCAACCAGGCTGTTGATGCTGGTGGTTCGGTGACCCACATAACCATCACAAAACTGATGTTGGTTTCTTTGGCAGGAAAAACCCCTAGACAGGACACCCCATCCAGAGGCACCTACCCTTAGACACAAATAGCTTAACCTTTGCATTAAGGGGCAATTGTGTTGCAGAGGTCTGAGCACAGCTCAGACCTCTGCAACACAATTGTCCTCAAAGATTTGTTAAGTTATACCATGAATTAAGGAAAGATCCTGGACTTCACCTTACGAAACAGAAAGCAAATGCGATAGTAATTATGGACAAGGTAGATTATAATAGAAAAATGAACATGTTATTAAAAGAAGAGGGAACTTATGTGCCTCTTAAAGAACCCCATCGCCTGGTGGAGAGGACCTCTGGAAGCTACATGGTTGACATAAGAAAAGCATACTGGCCCATAGATCCCCCACACTTTACATCCTGTGGTTTGTGTTTTATAATGTTACAAGGATTATATAACATTTTCTGTAAAATCTGAAATTCATCCAATGGTTAATCCAAATCCTGCACATATGAGGCCTTAACCATCTGCTGCGTATTCCTCCAGCACCTACGTCGAACTGCAAGCACTAGCTCGATCGCTAGCGTACTCAGCTCACACACACAGGTCCTGAGGCTGATCCCCGGTACGGATGGAAACATTAGGACGTATATCCTAAATGCACCTGTTGTCCATGTTCACCTATCAGAAAAATAGGTACCTGGGTATTAGGATGCGACCGAGATAACATTTACCTAATTTGCCCGAAATACTCTACATAAGGGACCTTCTATATACTAGTATATCATTGATGACAGCTAGGCCTGTATACCCTGTACATGTACTTGTAGAAATAAAGATTATAATAATAATACTGGCTCAACAGGTCCTCAAACAAGATACCTGATCAAAGACTGGGCCACAAACACAACCTGTCATCTCAATAGCAAACATTTTCTAACGCCGTCTTCTTGATGGAACTGGACAAGTTTCAAGTCAGTTTTTAATCAGCTGGACTGAGGTGTATACGTTGAATTGAGTACGACTAACACTAACAGTCTTTTTTGGAAAACCTAATCTGGGGCGGTGAGCCCCAGGTAGTGTTAATTTCTGAACGTCTAACCCCAGACTGAAATTGTTCTAGATAAATCTATATAGTAAATTTACTTTAATCGGCATTAACCTACAGTTATGTACAGTAAATTTACTGCGCCAAGTTATTCAACATCTTACCAAAAGATATCAAAACACTGCTGGGAAAAGTGTTAAGAGAAAACCGGACAGGTATCTTCACCGACGGATATGTTGGCCAGCGGGCCACCAGCAGCAACAGCCTGGTTAACCAAGAAAGCACCAGACGAACCTGGCCCAAGGGGAGTTAGAAAAACACTCGAAACCCATCAAAGGTATGAAAGGGGAGGGTAAAGTCTGGCAGCGAGGTAGAGGGGATGCATCATGGCCTAACACGATATTTACGATGGGAGAGACGGGTTGGCCGGGGAGGGTGATCCCAGGAACCACTGCAAGGTAGATTATGATGGTAACCAGGAGAGGGTTACCCACAGCATCCGGGATGGAGGTGGTGCCCCGGGTCGTTCATCCAGGCAGGTCACACATTTGTTGGTCCCACCATCACCCCTGCCTGGCCACCACCACCCCTGCCTGGCCACCACCACCACCACCACCACCCCTGCGGTCCATCACCACCACCACCCCTGCGGTCCATCACCACCACCACCCCTGCGGTCCATCACCACCACCACCCCTGCCTGGTCATCACCACCACCACCACCACCCCTGCCTGGCCACCATCACCACCACCCCTGCCTAGCCATCATCACCCTTGCCTGGCCATCACCACCACCCCCGACTCACCATCGCCACCTTTCCCATTATTTAACTGTATAGAACAGTAGCAACATACTGCTAATGCAAAAAGTAAACACCCAAACATTGCGTTCCTGCCTCTTGTCCTTTATATTTATTCCGGGGATCATGGCCTCCGCTGCCTGCTCCCAAACCGGGCTAGCAACACCGCTACTTACTTACCTGACGATCCTTCTGGAGATCATCGCCCCCCGCGACCTGGTCTCACACTTCTTGGTTGCTAGCCAAGTCAGTCAGGTTGGTGTTGTAGCACTTAATCTGACACAGGCGATTTATCAAGTTTCCTTTCAGCTATTTTATTTGCTAATGGTACCGGGAATCATCATCCCCGCGGCCAGGCCTCAGATCACGATTAAACTGATAATTAAAAATTAGTGGAATAACGTTTAAAAAAAATTAACTATAGATATTTATATATAAAAAAGTTTTGTAACACTTACAGTGTTCTCTACTCATGTCCCTCTATAACCCCCCTTCCCTTCCCTCTTGTCCCTCAGGACTGACTACCAGCCTCCCTAAGACACTTTGGTGTGCGCGCATATATACCTGCCTACCTAACACTCTTACCCCTTTCCTGCGACAACAAATCTTCCCACTTGTAAAATGTGTTGTTAAAGCTACCCAAAATGCTGGTTTCAGAGAAGCTACTTAGCAGTTACATCGCACAATTGCTTCAGTCTTGCTGATGCTGAATAAGCAGAGAAACTGACTTGGGAGATGTAAATTCATAAAAGTAGTTCATCAGGTGTGATATGTAAGAAGTAGAGGTGTCAGCAGGGACGCTGTCATGCACTGATGGTAGGAAAGGGGAGGATATGAGCATGGTAAATTGATCAGGCTTTCATAGCCTTAGTGTACATTTAAACATGACCATACAATTTAGCACTGACCCAAAATAGGGTTGTAAGCAGTGTATTTTAGGCAGAGCTTGTATAACCCTTGCCTTTACTCCTTAGTTATAGTTCAGTTATTTTCCTCCTGTGACTAGTGCTGCCATCTGGTTGGGGCAGCAGTCCACCTCAAGGTAGTGGAGAGCCTTGTCTACTTACCTTCCTCAACCCAAGGCCTAGTGGAGGCTACACTAACCTATCTGGACTACCTGGAGGTTATTCCGGGGATCAACCCCCCCCCCGACCCGGTCCATGACCAGGCCTGCCGGTGGATCAGGGCCTGATCAACCAGGCTGTTACTGCTGGCCGCACGCAGTCCAACGTACGAGCCACAGCCCGGCTGATCAGGCACTGACTTTAGGTATCTGTCCAGCTCTCTCTTGAAGGCAGCAAGAGGTTTATTGGCAATTCCCCTAATGCTTGATGGGAGGCTGTTGAACAGTCTTGGGCCCCGGACACTTATGGTGTTTTCCCTTAGTGTACCAATGGCGCCCCTGTTTTTAATTGGGGGCATTTTCCATCGCTTGCCCAGTCTTACTTTCGTAGGGAGTGATTTCTATGCAAGATTTATTCGCAGTTATTCTACAATACCAGCTATATTACCACAACCGAGGACCTTATTGTGATAATGCTATTTTTTCAATCCCAGAAGTAAAAGTTCACATTGCGGTCTTTGTTTATTTGGCAATGATTTTGCTAAACAAGCCAAGAATATACATTTTTTTTCTTGCTAAAATTCCGAGAATATCAGTCTAAATATCTGACCCGTGTTAAATTACACAAGGTAAATTTAAGCTGATAAACAGATTGGGTAGGATTATCCAGTCATGCTACGTAAGACTACGCTGTTAATTTAGTACTGGTGCAAATTTAGAATTTGCTTATATTAATCCAAGTTATTATCAATAAGAGAAAAGTCAGAAAGTACATTTTAAGAATATGCAGTTTTGTATGGGTACCATATATGTGCACGCCGTGAACCGTACATCTCGTGCACAACATAACAGACTACTCGTAAACCTGTCAAATACAACCTTCTCATCCTTTGTGAATTAACTAAGATAAATGCAACCTAGACATAACGTCAACAAAGCTGCCGCCGATATATACTTACATTAGGCCTTTTCCTCCCCTTCTGCAGTGAACGACGTCACCACCGACCATACTTCCGTCTCTGACTAATGCCACCGCCCACTCCTTTCCCCACATAAGGTCGCCACCTTCTAGATTTAATGACATCACCGCCGCCCATACCTCGGTCTCCAATGATAACGCCCACCTCCTTTATATTATTATTACTGTTGAAAAAATGCTAAACCCGTATGGGTCGTACAGCCCTCCCTTCCCCGCATTTCCCACATTCACTCCCATTTTATCCTAAGAGTAACTATTAAATTAGATGAAATATTTGTATAATTATTTTGGGGGAATACAACAAAATTGTCTCCCTTGAAAACAGCGTTGATGGTTCCAGGAATCGTCGCCCCCGCGCCCAGGTCTCAGACAAGGCTGCCTAAAGTGGAAAACAAACTACACACCTAAACACTAACGGAAACATTCGAAGATAAAGTGTATACTGAGCATAATCAACACTTTTGTAAGATCATCTGTTGCCTTGCACGTTCATAGGAAAGAAAATACACGAACAAAACTTTTAAGAAGCTTCAGTTTCACATGTAGGACTGTAGTACCTCCCTGGATGGTGGTTGTTGGTTTGCAGCTTTTTTTAAAGTGATTTTGCATTGTTCTTGCAGTCTATTATCCCATCCAATTTGCAGTACATATCATACACACCTTCGCAACAAAACTGAATCAAAAGGAGAGTATTCTCATGGGAATCAAGACTGCCTTACCCACCTCTGATATACACATTCTCGTAACCTGTGGTAAACCTTCACTACCCAAGTTTGATCACTACTGCTGTCTACACAAGTGTTCAACGCCCCTTGGAACGTCCTGACGCGTAATTACCGTATAGGAACAGGCGCACGAAAAAATTAACCTCAGTTTTACCATTCTTAATAAAATATAATTTCCTTACGATACCAGTCCTCGCACAGAATATAAAGAACATTGTTTTGAACTATTTAAAGAGTATGGTCTATCCTATCGCTGCCAAACATGATCCTCCTGTTTTAGTATTGTTACTGTAATATTAGTTTGCCATATGCAAACATAGTTGTGCTAAATTATACTAACCTAATAGATACATAGTTTTGGCCTATGATCACATCGTTTAAAAACTAAATGTACGAACATGTTTTACAAAATGAATGTGGGATTTGTAGAGTGCTTAATGAAGTACGCGTGCGCCCTCCCGCCCACGAGTGACCATATTAAGCACAAGCTGGTAGATTTACTTCACCCTCCAGACACCACCTTACATGGTACAACACACCTTACAAGGTACAAAACACACCCACACCCTTATTAAGGTACAGAAGAATACTACCTCAAACAAACAAAAAAAAAAAGCGTCAGAAAATCCGACTACTTTTTATAATATTCATCTTGACAAAGTCCTGACGCGGGTCTCAATCTGCTGACGACTCGTTATGGTATCATTCGGGGAGTACATTTCTCAAAACTGATGGACAGAAGACCAAGAGACAATGGTTGATCAAGTACTGAAAATATCGTAGCCCGTTTACGCTAGCATAAACAGTATTTGTAAATATAAAAGGCATGGCACAAGTCGTTTTACAGCTAATACTGTACTCACAAAGTATTTGTTGCCAGAGAAATGTCAAGCTAATTATATTCTTGGTAAAGGCACTTGTGCAGCACCCTGTATAAAATTAGTATCTTTCCAGTTTTACCAAGTACATGGAGAATTACTAGAGGATTTCCAGGATAGATACAAAAAAAAAAAAAAACCAAATAAGGTAGAATGTGAGTGACCTTCCTACGAGACATTACCTTACCCAACACTCGCACAGTGAGCATAAATTTGTCACTCCACTATAAAAAAAGGAGGGGGGGGGGATGAAACCTAGAACGGAGTATAAAACAAACTTCACAAAGCGGAAGATTAACGTGAGGAACTTAGTAAAGATAATGTCAGAGGATTTAGCATTCAAGGTTCGCAAATATCATTATCGCAACGGAAAAGAAAATGATAGCTTCAAAACAGATGCCTAGTCGAAAATTATATATATATATATATATATATATATATATATATATATATATATATATATATATATATATATATATATATATATATATATATATATATATATATATATATATATATATATTATATATATATATATATATACTTTTTATGCTGGAATACTGCTGTGCATTAATTAATAGTCTTAAGGCAGGCAAAACTGTAGTTCTGGAGAATATGCATACAACCTTCACTACCAGTAAAAATACAGTCATATACAAATTATTTGGAACGCCTTCAGGTACCTCAACCTGTACTCCTTGGAACGGAGGCGAGAGGTGTGATTTACATATCAAAAGTCTGGAGGGACTGGTCCCAAATCATCACCCCTTACGAAAGCAAGAGGCTCGGCACAGTGCAACATAATCTCATTGAGAAGCAGGAGTTCAACGGGTATACCAAGAGATAACTGGAATGCAAAGGAACAATTTTTTTTCACTATACATAAGGGGGGTTACAAACAGACCACTGGCTGTCTTCATGACGGAACCTATGGTTAAGGAAGATGCTGATTAGCCGGGCTGTAATGCCTAAGCTGAACTGGGGGAGGGGGGTGACCAGCAGGAACAACCTGATCGATCAGGACGTCAACCGCGAAGCCTTTTTTTTTTGGGGGGGGGGGAGCAAAATTGAAGGTACCAGCAATGTTTTGCTACCCTACCCTATTCTATATTTTAGTTATATAGTGAGAAGAAAAGCTAGCTATGTTTTCTCGTGTCATATTCCGTCCATCAGGATGAGTTATATATACACAGGAGTGTTAAAATATGTCAGCCTTAGCCGAGATACTGGGACGGAGCAACGAAGGGTAATGGTCGACCCTCGGAACTATATACAGGTAATCCCTACCAGTCTTTACAATCCATCTCAACCACCAAACATTCTTCAAAAAACTTCTTCCTTGCTAAGACTTGTCAAGTCATTCTATCACCATTAAAATTGTCCTCACACCAGGTTGACTAGGCAGAAATAAATGCTCTTCCTGTGCCTTTGCTCGCTTTCTTTGCTCTCTACTCATTCCCTCGCTCCCCCTCTTCCTCTTTCGCTCTCTGTTGTGATATTTTTCAGTCACGGTGTTTGGTTCTCAAAGAGTTTGTGTATTTATTCAGTAGCCCGTATCACTGCTGCTGCTTTAGACCAGCCGTCCGTCTTTGCACCCTGCTAGACTCCAGGTGCTTCCCATGCATAACTCCCCCACTACCCGCTCTCAGACCAGGCCTCAAATGGGAAAGTAAATATTACGAACAAGAACCATTAGGAAACGCACGGTTTGAGAGTTAAAATTCGATAAATAAAATCCCTTCTGAGTCACCACACCGCTGAAACACCTAGGAATGTGCTTTGGAAACTTTCTAGAAAGTCTTCAGTTCAGGACAGCTGAGATAATCCGAGCTGGAATCGATTGATCATTCACAACCCGCTTGGAGCCAATAAAGTATTTCGATTACTGGAAACTCAAGTCCTAAATATGTATTCTGTGTAGAGGAGAAATTCATAATATATACGGGTAAACAACAGCAGCAGAGAACTGGATCAAGGGTAAACAGCAGCAGCAGAGTTGGATCAAGGGAAAGTACTCGAGGGTTTAGTCCTAAATCTGCATATTGCCGTAACATACTGGAGTACAATATTGCAGGAGAGTAAAATAAACCCAGGGATGCCATGGTTATCCCTGCTTTTCCCTAGGTCCAAACCTACATCTTACCACAGGATATCAAACACCGCAGGTACAACTGCAAATTATTTTCCAGAGAAAACGTGATATGTATCTTCAATTGCCAGAGCAACCAAGATGTGGGGGCCTGCGGACTGCCAGCAGCAAATCTGGATGACCAGGCAAGCACCAGACAACCCTGGCCCAGGGTAGAGCTCCGGGAGTAGAAAAACTCGAAAGGTACGGCAAAGGGTAAAAAGGTGGAGAGGAAGAGGGGAAGACGGGGAGAATGTGGGAGGAAAGGAGAGAGGTGATAAAATGAAATACAAGTCCAAGAGAAGAGTATCAAAACTGGAACGTGGAGTGGGGCTGCCCAACACTGCCAATCAGTATGTAATTAAGACAAGTCACACGTGTCTGACTGGCAATGTTAAAAGACAAGTGCCATGACAGATCTCACTTCTGAAGAATCGTAAAAATAAACTTTCATGTAAACTCCCGGTAAAAGTGACAGGTAATAAACTTCAAGGGAGAGAGTGAGCGAGTCAGAGTGGGCGACAACACATTCAAGTGGCTGGTGCAACTTCTTTGAGAGAAGAGAATGTTTACCCGGACGCCTTAGTAAAATTCATCCCAAACTAATTACTGTATTTCAATGATTTGTAGTGGTGCTTAACAGTACATGCATGCAGAAAAATTAAAGCAGACGCTGATTATTATATATGAGCAGCTATCACAGGGAGGGACGAGCAAGTCAAGACATTTTTAAACAAAACTGAACATGCTCGCAATATTCTATGATGTGAAAGTTACAGAATAAAAGTTAGCCATGTTCACCTGTCATATTTCATCAAGCAAGATGGTTTTCATGCACAAAGGTATTGAAATGTTTCAGCCTGTGCTGATCGACTTTCATTAAGGATACGAGGGTATCTACCCGAAGTCTACCTGGAGGGTATTCCGGGGATCAACGCCCCCGCGGCCCAGTCCTTTATCAGGCCTCCCGGTGTATCAGGGTCTGATCAACCAGGCTCTTACTGCTGGCCGCACGTAGTCCAACGTACGAACCACAGGGGTATCATTAAAGATTCCACAGAGTCCGTAGCTTCGGCACTTACGCATTTTTGTTCCAGCGAGGCTAGAGTGACTGACGTGGGAATTACAATCTCTAGTGATGGCCTATACCTTCCACACACGGGAAACTGAATTTATGAAGATATCAGTTTCACTGTCAATGGATAGGAAGGAGAGGCGCATAATGGGGGAGGATGAGTGCGGAAGATGGGAAGAGGAAAGGCAACAGTAATTCAGATGGTCAACACTGCAGGGGAACACTAACCCGTTAACACAAACCACCTCAGAAGTAAATTTCCTGAGGAGAAAACCTTAGTTCACCTCACCTCCCCACCAGGCGGAGAGCGAAAACAACCGACTCTCACACACAATGACTAAAAAAAAAAAATCCAAGCAAGCCAAGTCCTAGAAAGTGCAGAGCTAGCGAGTAGTACAGATTAGAAATTCGCGTAAGCTATCAACATCTAGTCAGCGACACATTTGAAAGTGATTTCAAATCAAAGAATTCAATTTGTACCACTCTAATTTTATGAGTTCTTCAGTCTACAATATCCACAGAGTAATTCAAACCCGAATTTCATCAGAAACAACGGTTTAATGATTCGTTGATTGCATCCAAGCAACAGTAGTGACATTGACGGAGCACTGACTGCACATCCAAGCAGTGGAACCTGGGTCAACAGAGAAAGCAAACCGGAGGAGACAAGGAGGAGACTAACACTGTCGTTAAGGCTGGGGGCGGGCCATCACTCAGTCTGATCAAGGGTGAACAACAGGTGAGAGCTGCATCAAGAGTAAACAGCAGCAGAATGAGCTGCATCAAGGGTAAACAACAACAGAATGAGCTGCATCAAGAGTAAACAGCAGCAGAATGAGCTGCATCAAGAGTAAACAGCAGCAGAATGAGCTGCATCAAGGGTAAACAACAACAGAATGAGCTGCATCAAGGGTAAACAACAACAGAATGAGCTGCATCAAGAGTAAACAGCAGCAGAATGAGCTGCATCAAGAGTAAACAGCAGCAGAATGAGCTGCATCAAGGGTAAACAACAGCAGAATGAGCTGCATCAAGAGTAAACAGCAGCAGAATGAGCTGCATCAAGGGTAAACAACAACAGAATGAGCTGCATCAAGAGTAAACAGCAGCAGAATGAGCTGCATCAAGAGTAAACAGCAGCAGAATGAGCTGCATCAAGGGTAAACAACAACAGAATGAGCTGCATCAAGGGTAAACAACAGCAGAATGAGCTGCATCGAGGGTAAACAGCAGAATGAGCTGCATCAAGGGTAAACAACAACAGAATGAGCTGCATCAAGGGTAAACAACAGCAGAATGAGCTGCATCAAGGGTAAACAACAGCAGAATGAGCTGCATCAAGAGTAAACAGCAGCAGAATGAGCTGCATCAAGAGTAAACAGCAGCAGAATGAGCTGCATCAAGGGTAAACAACAACAGAATGAGCTGCATCAAGGGTAAACAACAGCAGAATGAGCTGCATCGAGGGTAAACAACAGCAGAATGAGCTGCATCAAGGGTAAACAACAACAGAATGAGCTGCATCAAGGGTAAACAACAGCAGAATGAGCTGCATCAAGGGTAAACAACAGCAGAATGAGCTGCATCAAGGGTAAACAACAGCAGAATGAGCTGCATCAAGGGTAAACAACAGCAGAATGAGCTGCATCAAGGGTAAACAACAGCAGAATGAGCTGCATCAAGGGTAAACAACAGCAGAATGAGCTGCATCAAGGGTAAACAACAGCAGAATGAGCTGCATCAAGGGTAAACAACAGCAGAATGAGCTGCATCAAGGGTAAACAACAGCAGAATGAGCTGCATCAAGGGTAAACAACAGCAGAATGAGCTGCATCAAGGGTAAACAACAGCAGAATGAGCTGCATCAAGGGTAAACAACAGCAGAATGAGCTGCATCAAGGGTAAACAACAGCAGAATGAGCTGCATCAAGGGTAAACAACAGCAGAATGAGCTGCATCAAGGGTAAACAGCAGCAGAATGAGCTGCATCAAGGGTAAACAACAGCAGAATGAGCTGCATCAAGGGTAAACAACAGCAGAATGAGCTGCATCAAGGGTAAACAGCAGAATGAGCTGCATCAAGGGTAAACAACAGCAGAATGAGCTGCATCAAGGGTAAACAACAGCAGAATGAGCTGCATCAAGGGTAAACAACAGCAGAATGAGCAGCATCAAGGGTAAACAACAGCAGAATGAGCTGCATCAAGGGTAAACAGCAGAATGAGCTGCATCAAGGGTAAACAGCAGAATGAGCTGCATCAAGGGTAAACAACAGCAGAATGAGCTGCATCAAGGGTAAACAACAGCAGAATGAGCTGCATCAAGGGTAAACAACAGCAGAATGAGCTGCATCAAGGGTAAACAGCAGAATGAGCTGCATCAAGGGTAAACAACAGCAGAATGAGCTGCATCAAGGGTAAACAACAGCAGAATGAGCTGCATCAAGGGTAAACAGCAGCAGAATGAGCTGCATCAAGGGTAAACAGCAGCAAAATGAGCTGGATCAAGGGTAAACAGCAGCAAAATGAGCTGGATCAAGGGTAAACAGCAGAATGAGCTGGATCAAGGGTAAACAGCAGAATGAGCTGGATCAAGGGTAAACAGCAGAATGAGCTGGATCAAGGGTAAACAGCAGAATGAGCTGGATCAAGGGTAAACAACAGCAGAATGAGCTGGATCAAGGGTAAACAACAGCAGAATGAGCTGGATCAAGGGTAAACAGCAGAATGAGCTGGATCAAGGGTAAACAGCAGAATGAGCTGGATCAAGGGTAAACAACAGCAGCAGAGCTGGATCAAGGGTAAACAACAGCAGCAGAGCTGGATCAAGGGTAAACAGCAGTAGCAGAGCTGGATCAAGGGTAAACAGCAGTAGCAGAGCTGGATCAAGGGTAAACAGCAGCAGCAGAGCTGGATCAAGGGTAAACAGCAGCAGCAGAGCTGGATCAAGGGTAAACAGCAGCAGCAGAGCTGGATCAAGGGTAAACAGCAGCAGCAGAGCTGGATCAAGGGTAAACAGCAGCAGAGAGCTGGATCAAGGGTAAACAGCAGCAGAGAGCTGGATCAAGGGTAAACAGCAGCAGAGAGCTGGATCAAGGGTAAACAGCAGCAGAGAGCTGGATCAAGGGTAAACAGCAGCAGAGAGCTGGATCAAGGGTAAACAGCAGCAGAGAGCTGGATCAAGGGTAAACAAGATAAAGGGTAAAAAGAAGGAATGGCAGACAGCACAGACATTTCCACCAAGGACTCGACTAAGGGTGAGAAGGCTGCTAACAGCAGTAGCCAGCGTTTATTATAAGCAGCGACTACCTTGTAATGGCTATACCAACCTCGCATTATGCCCAGGCAGCCACTAACATTGCCTCAAAGCTTCCATCACGGTGCTTCCTTACTATAGTTCAAAACAATAATGCTTACCGGCATTACAGTTCACGATAAAAAAAAATTTAATCGCTATTATAGATATTAACAGACTGATGGTAGAGCAAGCCGACAACAAATAAGTAGGGAGGGAAGGAGGGAGGGAAGGGAGGGAGGGGAGCCAAGCACCATAACCGGTAGTGCCAGGTGATGCACCAACAACACCTGCTTCAGGATCATGTACCCCCAATATCCCCCACCCTTCCTACCCCTATGCCCTCCCACTAATCCAGTGCCCGCCCGCCTCTACATCAGCACCGCTGATGTAATATAAAGCTGATCTATGAGAATGTAGAAGCGGAGTCCGGTGCAAGTACCAGTACACCTGCAGTAAGATTACAAAGGTCACAATCTAGTAAAACAATCACAAAACAGAACAGTTCAAACGATATTAGAGGTGCAGACCTTTGCAAGATTCACTAATGCACTTAGTTTGTCAGGTTTAAAACTTGTCTAATGCATGTGGGTCTAAGTATACACTAACACTAATAATACTTTAATCCATGCGACTGATTTCCAGGGTTTTCTACCTCCTCGGCCAGGTTTTCCTAGTTCAAGCAGGCTGCTGCTATTAGCGGCCCTCTAGACCACACAACCATCAATCTGATTCATTTTTGTGTACATGTCGTGGTTTTTAATCATACCTCGCGGATTTCTGCTTACAAAGCAACTATATTTTATCCAACCCGAGTACTGAGTCTTGAAGGTATATTCATCACTGCAGTATTCCCACGAAAATCAGTCTAAACATGAAATTGATGTGGAAAAAGACACTTATGTACAGTTCGGGACATTTATTAAAGGAAACGTTTCGCCATGAGTGGCTTCTTCAGTCCTAATACAGAGAAAACTAAGAAAACGCGTGTATATAGTGGCAGGAGTCAGGTGAAGTGACGCGTGGGGAAGAAGAAGAAGAAGAAGAAGAAGAAGAAGAAGAAGAAGAAGAAGAAGAAGAAGAAGAAGAAGAAGAAGAAGAAGAAGAAGAAGAAGAAGAAGAAGAAGAAGAAGAAGAAGAAGAAGAAGAAGAAGAAGAAGAAGAAGAAGAAGAAGAAGAAGAAGAAGAAGAAGAAGAAGAAGAAGAAGAAGAAGAAGAAGAAGAAGAAGAAGAAGAAGAAGAAGAAGAAGAAGAAGAAGAAGAAGAAGAAAAAGAAGAAGTAGAAGAAGAAGAAAGAAGAAGAAGAAGAAGAAGAAGAAGAAGAAGAAGAAGAAGAAGAAGAAGAAGAAGAAGAAGAAGAAGAAGAAGAAGAAGAAGAAGAAGAAGAAGAAGAAGAAGAAGAAGAAGAAGAAGAAGAAGAAGAAGAAGAAGAAGAAGAAGAAGAAGTAGTAGTAGTAGTAGAAGTAGAAGTAGTAGTAGAAGTAGTAGTAGAAGTAGTAGTAGAAGTAGTAGTAGTAGTAGTAGAAGTAGTAGTAGTAGTAGTAGTAGTAGAAGTAGTAGTAGTAGTAGTAGTAGTAGAAGTAGTAGTAGTAGTAGTAGTAGTAGAAGTAGTAGTAGTAGTAGTAGTAGTAGTAGTAGTAGTAGTAGTAGTAGTAGTAGTAGTAGTAGTAGTAGTAGTAATGGAACTAAGGAGGTGATATTTGGAGAGGGACCTGCTGACATCGCGTAACAGCAGTTCCCAGGATGGGTAATATCCTCTTGATTAGTAATTTTGAAATACTGCAACTACCGGATTTTTGCTTTATAGTGTTACTGACACTGATTAGTGCAGCTTCAATGTATTTTCTCAGTCTTAAGTCGTCTTCTTTAATCACTAATTTAGCTTCATTGAATTTCATGAGGTGTCCAACATCGTCCCTATGTTGAACACATGCGTTTCTGCGGTCATCATTTCTGCAAGCATTTTTGTGTTCTGCGATCCTAATGTCCAAAGATCTGGCTGTTTCCTCTATATATACTTTGTCACACACCCCCCCACATGGCATTGTGTAAATTCCTGCACTTGTGCCAGAATCATGCTTGGGTTTTTGTATCAGGTTCCTAATAGTAGTTGAAGAGCTAGTAGATATTTTAGCCAGTTTTCTGTCAAATGTCCTGAACTGTACGTAAGTGTCTTTTTCCACATCTTGTCGGTATCACCATACCATTTCCTCATGAAATTGACGGTTCATTGTTAAATAGAAATTACGTAGTAAACTTTCGCTAACCTATGAAAGGTGTAGTATTATTATGTTCCTTTTAACAAGATTACATTGCAAAGTTAATTATGGTGCAAGTATATTATTAGTATTATAATCAAGGGGGAAGCGCTAAACCCGGAGGATTATACAGCGCCTGGGGGGGGGATGTGGAAGGCATTCAGGCTTAATTCGGGGAACTGGAGCACAGATCCAGTTCCCTAAATCAAGAGCCCCCTCACCAACATCAAGGAACCTTCCTTGAGGGGGGTGCAAGTATAAACATTTGTATACCAAGTCACAAAAATGTATTTATTCATGTAATATGAATAGTATTACACGAATATAAACCATACCACGGGCGGGATTTGAACCCGCGGTCAGAGTCTCAAAACTCCAGACCGTCGCGTTGCAGATGGGCTTGTTTGAGCTGTATGTATAATAAATACGACAATTATCAGGAAGACCTGGCCCCAGACCGGGCCGCCAGAGCAGGAAAACACTAAACAGGTCACAGGTAAATCACAGGTAAAGTCGGTAACGCAGTATTGCTACACGAGACTGAGCATCAGGAACCTGGGTAATGGGGCCGTCAAAGAGGTGGCGTGACCTTAGAACCATCACAAGGCAGACCAGGTAATATCATTACCATGGAAATGAACACACCACCAGCATGGCCTACATGAACATAAGGAGAGCATAGACAATAACGGGAAGGGAGCAGCAGGCGGGTGAATAGGTCAATCATTTATGTGGGTATCTCGTCCCATAAACCCCGAACACCATTGCAGAACACAGGATGGCAGCAAAGACTGAGCCTTACTGCCAGATAGAAACCTGGCGCTGGGGACCCTACAGAGCACCACTGTATGGAAAGAGTTAGCGAAAAAAAAAAACAAGAAACTAGGCCCTGATCGACTCAAATGCAGGGCACCTATTTAGCAAAACTGAATACATCCGCAATGTGCTGCTATCTTACTGTGATTGCAGCTTTTGTTCCCCCGAATGGAACTCTGTTTCTTTGTCAGTCTATCACGCAGGATGGACTGCAATGCTGATACGTCTGTCCGAACTGGGAGACCAGCAAATTATTGAGGGTACCTTCAAGTATTTCATTAAGGATTAAAAGCTACAACAGCGTCAAGGGTTTCGTTCCATCAAAGCTGAAGATACTATTACTTGGGTATTTCTCTGGATAGCCTATCCCAAACACATGCGAAACTGAATGTTACAGGCGAGTGTACTACTTAGCATTAGCAAATAACGCCAGACATAGTAAAACATGGTTCATGATTTGACAGTTCTACCCAGTTGGTCCTGTTTACACCCCCGACATTTAGTCATCCATAGTGTAAACACTCGTAGCCACATGTGCAACTCTTGGGTGTCTTTATTGAGGAAACGTTTCGCCACACAGTGGCTTCATCAGTCCATACATAGGAGAAACTTGAAGAACAGGAGGAAAATGAAGTAATCAGTCCCTCAACCTTGAGTCGATGTGTTCAGTCCATCAATCTTGAGTAGAATACGGCAGATGAGCGGAGAAGCAACTTATAAACCGTATGGCAGGAGAGGTGTAGCAGTCATAGGTAGTGTCACATTTCTTGGGCACAACCTACTTCCACATTGAACAAATGTGACACTACCTATGACTGCTACACCTCTCCTGCCATACGGTTTATAAGCTGCTGCTCCGCTCATCTGCCGTATTCTACTCAAGATTGATGGACTGAACACATCGACTCAAGGTTGAGGGACTGATTACCTCATTCTCCTCCTGTTCTTCAAGTTTCTCCTATGTATGGACTGATGAAGCCACTGTGTGGCGAAACGTTTCCTCAATAAAGACACCCAAGAGTTGCACATGTGTCTAATTTATCAACATGTCGGTTCCCTGAACCATTCATCTACAAACACTCGTAGCGTTGCTTCAAGGCGGGGTGCCTGAATCCCAGTAAAGGGCTCTTAGTGAAGGAACTGGAGATATCAACCTTCCTTTCATATAAATTTCTCTCTTCTAGGATTTGCCCTCTAAGAGTTTATTGGTCACTTAAAATATTTATGGTGTAACTTCCTCAATGCGCATTTTTTAATATCACTAAGATAGAGAAGATTATGCCTATGCAACACTATGTAACCCAAAGATCTAATGAAAATTAATTAAATTTCACAATGTAAAAAGCTAAACTTGTACGAGCCATAAATAAAAACGTACTTGCATCCTGAGTGAACATATCGCAAGACCAAACATAATTACCTCTCATTACCCAATAAGAGTTCAGAGCTTCCCCATAAATATAATTATTCTACCAGGTTCAAGCATCATGTACAAGTGTTTACGTGTGCGGCACGAACGTGTTCACCCCCCCCCTCCCCCGCTGCGGTGAGCAGTGACAGGAGGTATCCAGCTGTAGGGTGAGGTTACGGCACTGCATCAGCTGCACGTCAGAGTGCAGAGGTCGCCACCTCCCTCTCACCTTCCCTGGCAGTCACGGATGCAAGGGTTGCGTCAGCGCCTCTCACGAGCGCATTGCTGTCGCTGCACTCACCCTTCCTTTGCCGTCTGCACCCTCTCAACCACCCCATACCCCACAATCACCCTTTGCAACCTTGGGCTCTCCAACTTTCCCCTTCCCAACCTTCTGTCAGGCCTCCACAGTCTGCCAACTCCTGTTGCTTATCCTCTGCACACTCCAAGCACGACACCCTCAACCAACAACCACCTAGCGCCCAGTGCCGCCTCCACCCAACAACTACCCACCGTCCTCATGAAGTCCGGATCTGTCTCCCACAAGTGTGTGTGTGTGGGGGAAGGGGGGGGGGTGGCAAGACCTTCCATAAACAAATCAGTTTCCGAGGCGTCGCCGCTGTCTGCTGGTCTCAACCAGGAATTTTAAAATATAAGTAAAAATACAACATACAAGCTCTGTTTCCTTACGCAAGCAACATGTGTTCTTAAAATCGTCAACACTTCATACAATTTCTCGTGATTTTCTGTAAAAGTTATTTAGTTTGGATTAGGTTTGACTTGTTTGATTAACATTGATTTATAATAAACATTTTGAAGTATGGCCACTAAAACAATAGTTGAAAATCACACTTATGAGGCTTTAAGTATGTTGTTACTTATGTCTGAATGAAAGGGCCATACGCTATTTTTTTATTTATCAATTCGTGTATGTTTATTAAAATTACTAACGAAGTCAGTACGAAATTAACTAGATAATATGAAGACAGGATGGTGTATTGCATGATCTCAGGCAGTCATCTATGGATTCCGATGATAATTTTTGTTTGTATACAATAATCATTTTAAAGAACGTAGTGCCTTCTGTTGGATACATGCGAACACACAAGTGTTTGTAGATAGAGGGTAACTTGTTTTATTTTTAAAATTATATACACTACACTGTAGCTACTCTACCCTATAACATACCCTAATCTATGACACTGTACAAGGTTGGAACAAGGACTAGGTTTACCTAGCACACCACCACATACGGTGGGTTTTGTAGAGGTTACCTGGAGGTTATTCCGAGGATCAACGCCCCCGCGGCCCGGTCCATGACCAGGCCTCCCGATGGATCAGGGCCTGATCAACTAGGCTGTTACTGCTGGCCGCACGCAGTCCAACGTACGAGCCACAGCCCGGCTGATCCGGCACCGACTTTAGGTATCTGTCCAGCTCTCTCTTGAAGGCAGCCAGGGGTTTATTGGCAATTCCCCTAATGCTTGATGGGAGGCTGTTGAACAGTTTTGGGCCCCGGACACTTATGGTGTTTTCCCTTAGTGTACCAATGGCGCCCCTACTTTTTATTGGGGGCATTTTGCATCGCCTGCCCAGTCTTTTACTTTCGTAGGGAGTGATTTCTGTGTGTAAATTTGGGACCATTCCTTCCAAGATTTTCCAAGTGTAGATTATGATATATCTCTCCCTCCTGCGTTCCAACGAGTACAAGTCAAGTGCTTCCAAGCGTTCCCAGTAGTTAAGGTGCTTGACAGAACTTATACGTGCAGTAAAGGATCTCTGTACACTCTCTAGATCTGCGATTTCACCTGCTTTGAATGGAGATGTTAATGTACAGCAGTATTCCAGCCTAGAGAGAACAAGTGATTTGAAAAGGATCATTATGGGCTTGGCATCTCTCGTTTTGAAAGTTCTCATTATCCATCCTATCATTTTCTTTGCACGTGCGATCGTGGCACTGTTGTGATCCTTGAAAGTGAGATCCTCAGACATTACTACTCCCAGGTCCCTTACATTATTTTTCCGCTCTATTGTATGGCCGGAGTCAGTAGTATACTCTGTTCTAGTTATTATCTCCTCCAGTTTTCCATAACGGAGTAGTTGGAATTTGTCCTCATTGAACATCATATTGTTTACCGTTGCCCACTGGAAAACTTTGTTTATATCTTCTTGGAGGTTAACCGCGTCCTCAGCAGATGACAGCCTCATGCAGATCCTAGTATCATCCGCAAAGGATGATACGGTGCTGTGGTGTATATCTCTGTTTATGTCTGATATGAGGATATGATTTGATATGAGGTGTGAGCTTTGCTCACACCTCTACAACACAATTGCCCTCAAAGATTTGTTACGTTATACCATGAATTAAGGAAAGATCCTGGACTTCACCTTACGAAACAGAAAGCAAATGCGATAGTTATTATGGACAAGGTAGATTACAGGAGAAAAATAAACATGTTATTAAAAGACGGGGGTACTTACGTGCCCCTTAACAGCGAGGTAAACAAAGCATTAGACAAGTGTCCCATGGAGCAGCAGACTGGCCACAGCCGTCACATACTAAAACAAATTAAACATGCGAATCTCTTGACAGAGACGAATGGCCAACGTTCAGTAGAGAAGCAACACTCCACACGTAATCTTGAGCATCAATATTATAGCAGAGATAACCCTGAGAGGGAGAGGTCCGCCACCCTGCCTGACAACACTTACTCTTGCTCCACAGCACTTCAATGCCAACCTTCGTCAGTGGATTGTGCATATACACACATTTGTGAATTAACGTATCACAGTTTTTACTATTTTGCCTAAACTAGCTAAGTAACCTAGTGTGACACTGCTGAAACTAAAGTAGCATGCCCAGCTAATTAATCTTAGGTCAGCCTAAATGTAATGTTGGTTCGTTAGATCCAGGCTGGTTTTCAGCTACTGCAACAGTGAAATTCACTGTGCAAATGTATGTCGTGCCGAATAGGAAAAACTGGTCAATTAGCAAGTCCTTCCTAAAATTTTCTCTTAAACGTTTAAAGAGGTATATTTTATGACAATATGGTACAACAGATTTGAGATACATTGGTGATGTAAAGATGGCATATACAGTACCTGGAGGTTACCTGGAGTACATGAAGTGTGAGAGATACATGTCTAGTACATTGTTACGTGTTTGTCACTGATTTAAAGATACATTTTTCCATTTATGTTAATGCAAAAATTAATAATTTTGTACCAAAAGAACCTTAGAAAACTTACCTAACTTTATTATAAGCTCTATTTAATTTAGCCTAATCCAACTAAATATATTTTTGATAATTTTACAATAAACAATGAAATATTTTTTTTCGTTACGTTCATAATGATTTTTGCGAAATTATTGCATACACAAATTTTCGCTTGCCTTATTCGGCAAGAAGAGCGTTGCTATTTAAGCCAAAATTGCAAGTTTTACCTATTCGGCACGACAAGTATACACATTTCCCTGGTATTTCCATAAATTCCACCTCCAGTGGGGTTAATATACCATAGTGAGAGAAATATCCAAACAGCAATGTCAGTTCTACTGGAACTAAACCTCTGAAACTGCTTTAGCTAGTGAACTCGGTAGAATACTCTACTATACCTTTACAGCCTTAGTTTTCTACTTCGAGCTTAAAGATGTCATTACCTGAGGTACAAAATCTTGTGTGCTGGAATACGACAGGGGAAACATGACTGCTTTTGTTCCACAATTTAAATTATAGAACATGATCGACTCGCCCTTCTCCGCCACCAGCTGGAAAAAAATATTAAATCTACCCAAGAACAGGAAATAACTATATCAGTCTGCATTATTACACATTTACAAGAAATGCGAGGCAATCGGGTTTGAGCCGAGGAAAAAAAATACAAGTAAAGTCTTTGGATAGCGTGTCCATCAAAGGCATCAAGGAACCTTCCTTGAGGGGCTAAAACTTGAGGAAATGTCAGTTTCAAAGACTAACGGAAGCCAGAGAAAGATGGCACCAGCAGCAGCCAGATTAGTGTTGCGGTCATTCTGCCAGAGGTCGCCCGGCAACATGATCAGGGGCAGGCACTATTACCAAAAAAAGGCATGGCCCTCCTTCCCGGATCTGGCTGGCACCAATGGCGACACCACTACCCCTCCCTCCAGCACTGCTGAGCACCAGCAGCCGCGTACGTGAGAAATAACTAGGTTCTGCTCTCGCACTGCCTTAAGTACTACTTATTGCTTTACAGACATGTATTCTATTAAATACAAGCTCTAAACCTTTATGGGTTATATAGCTACGTTTTTACAACATAGAAAAAGAACACTTGTAGATACGGTCAAACTTCACACCCGTAAGGACAATCATGCAGATTTATTCGTCGGGGGGATGGGGGGGGGGGGAGGAACCATGAACCTTTGTCATAAGATGATAATTTCAAATACGAAAAAAACCAAGGCGTATGGAAATGGAAAAAAAATAGAGATATCTCAGCATGTGTGAAGGGATAAAGACCTACTAGGGTAGGTAGGAAGCAGTGAGATCTGAGACGACAGATCAATGAAAGCTCTTGGCAATAAATATCTTTACCAAAATTAACAAAGATGAAAAACTACTGGCACGAATAAAACAATTATTACATCATGTTGAAATATCCAGCAATAGTTGATAATCCCATTAAAGAATAACAAGAAACATTAAGTACCTCCAGTTAGCAGTGTGTAGCCCATTAAATTGTCAGTTTCAAAAAACACTCCTAAAAGCTCCCCGGTGTTACAAAAAGAATGAAAGCTAAGAAGCCTAAGTCGTAAACAAACAGTTACAATGTGTTCCACAACCTACACAAAAGGACAGGAGCATGGCTCACCTATCCACTTCCAGGTTCGGTGGGAGAGAGAGTATCTACTATGAACTTTATACGAGGTCCACACCAGTACCCGATCCAAGATTACTCCCAAAAAAAATGGCACCTATTCAAGGAAAAAACAAAGTTCTAAAGTGACATGCCAGTAACACGGGAGTGTGGCAAAAAGCAACCGCTGGTGTGGTGTTGGGGATGCTGGTGTCTACTTACAGATGTGATCTCGAGATATCCGTTGACCCTAAGGCAGGCAGCGGCAGCAACAGCGACCGCTGACTTACCTATATTAAATTCCCATACCTGGAGGTTACCTGCAGGTTATTCCGGGGATCAACGCCTCCGCGGCCCGGCCCACGACCAGGCCTCCCGATGGATCAGGGCCTGATCAACTAGGCTGTTACTGCTGGCCGCAGTATAACTAGGGCAGGACCATGACCACAGTGACCGCTAGCTTACCTGTGCTGGAGTGTCACAAAGGATGGTTTGGACATGTCCTAAGCGACTTCAAATGGTACGCATCAGATTTGCCTCCAAGTGCTCTTAAAATAATTGCATATAATCAGAATGACTACTCTCTAAGCTATGCGGCGCATCCCATGTTGGTAATTCCTTGCTGAGAAAATTAGTTCTATTAAATAGCTAGTGTTCGTCATAGTGCAACTCAAAGGAAACACTACTGTACAAAGAACTTTAAAGACGTACAGTAACGTTAAACTATATGTAACTACCTAATTAAATATATATCAAGATAAAATTATCTGAAAATTTTTGACTTTAAATGTTAGAAACTTTCAATTCCAAGTTTAATACAAGATAAAGGTGTTTGATAACACAAGGCGTCTTAGGTAGCATACCTACTGTTGCATAACTGATCAGTCAGGCTGCTCGTGCTCCCAGCACAATTCCACGCAGCCAGCACAACAGTGTTCACGGGTTGTGCAGTGTGTCAAGTTCCCTCTAACACAGTTAAGTGCATATGAACGTAAGAATGAAGGAACATTGCAGCAAACCTACAGACCCATGCTAGGCAGATCTAATTCGCACCCATCCACACCCAGTCCTGTACCTCTAACTTTAAAGTTACCCAAAATTCTCGCCTCAATAACGCTCCTGGGAGAATACTCCACTTAGGTACAACTATTAATATTTTCTATATCCTTAAATCTAAATTGTCCCACTTTAATGCAGTGCTGCGAGTCTTATCTTGGTTAGACATAACACGCTATTTATATCCCCTTTATTTATTGTCGTTTTCCGCTTGTACACTTCAATCCCCCCCCCTTCCTAGTTTTAATCTTCCCAAAGTGTAAATTCATTTTTTTCAGCCTATCTTAGTAGGAAAGGTTTTTGATAAATGTTATCAACGTAGTCATCAACCGGCCTGTTGGTAATTCTCCTAATATTGAACCCAGCTCTTCACTGGGCCCCATTGAAAACGGCAGGTATAACTAGTACACGCAAGACATCTCATTATGTGTAAAGGAATCAAGACTTGCCAATACCCTTCCCACTATATAGAATGGGAAGTACCAACATGCCCCTAGTAGTAATGTCTGAGGCTCTCACTTTCAAGGATCACAACAGTGCCACGATCGCACGTGCAAAGAAAATGATAGGATGGATAATGAGAACTTTCAAAACGAGAGATGCCAAGCCCATGATGATCCTTTTCAAATCACTTCTCTCTAGGCTAGAATACTGCTGTACATTAACATCTCCATTCAAAGCAGGTGAAATCGCAGATCTAGAGAGTGTACAGAAATCCTTTACTGCACGTATAAGTTCTGTCAAGCACCTTAACTACTGGGAACGCTTGGAAGCACTTGACTTGTACTCGTTGGAACGCAGGAGGGAGAGATATATCATAATCTACACTTGGAAAATCTTGGAAGGAATGGTCCCAAATCTGCACACAGAAATCACTCCCTACGAAAGTAAAAGACTGGGCAGGCGATGCAAAATGCCCCCAATAAAAAGTAGGCCGCGCCATTGGTACACTAAGGGAAAACACCATAAGTGTCCGGGGCCCAAAACTGTTCAACAGCCTCCCATCAAGCATTAGGGGAATTGCCAATAAACCCCTGGCTGCCTTCAAGAGAGCTGGACAGATACCTAAAGTCAGTGCCGGATCAGCCGGGCTGTGGCTCGTACGTTGGACTGCGTGCGGCCAGCAGTAACAGCCTAGTTGATCAGGCCCTGATCCATCGGGAGGCCTGGTCATGGACCGGGCCGCGGGGGCGTTGATCCCCGGAATAACCTCCAGGTAACCAGCTCTCCTAAAGACGGAAATTCAAAGGATTCTCAAGGAAACCCCTGATCAACCAGGCTGTAATGCCTACGTTCTAGCAACAGCCTGATTTATCAAGCTATCAACCAAGCCTGTTCTGGGACCGGCCCACATAGTCGATGACCCGTTATCGAAAATATACAGGAAGCCACCACAATATTTTTTTTTGGTGGGGAGAGGGGAAAACAAAAAATGTTTATCAAGAAGGAAGAGGGTGGTAGGATGACCAGGGTACTGCTGATCCAGAACATGGGCAGCCGTCTTCATAACATGGCATATATTTTCTTATCAAGGAACGTTCTCAAAGGTATTAGTGACGCTACTGAACGTCTGTGCACACCACTTAGCTGAGTAGTACGATGATTCTACAGTACAAGATAGTTAGTCTTAATTATCAAAGCCTTGATCTTTGATGCACTGGAAGAAAAACAGAATGCAGATGTAATATACACAGACTTTGCAAAAGCCTCTGACAAGTCCCATCATGGCGTAATAGCGCACAAAATACGTGCCAATGGAATAACTGGCAAAGTGGGGAGATGGATCTTCAACTTTCTAACCAATCGACCACAGGGAGTAGTGTTAAACAGAGTTAAATCGGAAGACGCCATAGCGAAAAGCTGTTCCACAAGGCACAGTACTCACCCCCATCCTGTTCCTCATCCTCACCAGACAGACAGATGTAAAAATATGATGCTTTCCAGGGCATAGTTCTAGCTGCTCAGTCAAATAATGTTCCAAATAGGGAAATCAGATCAAACAAAAATGATCCTAAATGGATGAACAATAGATTAAAATATCTGATTGGTCAAAAGAGAGGCATATATAGGCAAATCAAAAGAGGAGAGGGGCAATTGAGAAATCGATATATTCAGTTAAAGAGAGAAATAAAAAAGGGAATTAGAAAAGCAAAAAGAGATTATGAGGTTAAAGTTGCAAGAGAATCGAAGACTAACCCAAAAGGATTCTTTCAGGTATACAGAAGTAAGATCAGGGACAAGATAGGCCCACTCAAAAGTTCCTCGGGTCAGCTCACTGACAGTGATAAGGAAATGTGTAGAATTTTTAACACATACTTCCTCTCAGTTTTTACACAGGAGGATACCAGCGATATTCCAGTAATGATAAATTATGTAGAACAGGACGATAATAAACTGTGCACTATTAGGGTCACAAGTGACATGGTCCTTAGGCAAATAGATAAATTAAAACCTAACAAATCCCCAGGCCCTGATGAACTGTATGCAAGGGTTCTAAAGGAATGTAAAGAGGAACTTAGCACACCTTTGGCTAATCTTTTCAACATATCACTACAAACTGGCATGGTGCCAGATAAGTGGAAAATGGCAAATGTGATACCTATTTTCAAAACAGGTGACAGGTCCTTAGCTTCGAACTATAGACCAATAAGCCTAACCTCCATAGTGGGAAAATTTATGGAATCAATAATTGCCGAGGCAGTTCGTAGCCACCTTGAAAAGCATAAATTAATCAACGAATCTCAGCATGGTTTTACAAAGGGGCGTTCCTGCCTTACGAATTTATTAACTTTTTTCACTAAGGTATTTGAGGAGGTAGATCATGGTAATGAATATGATATTGTGTATATGGACTTCAGTAAGGCTTTTGACAGGGTCCCACATCAGAGACTATTGAGGAAAATTAAAGCACATGGAATAGGAGGAGAAATTTTTTCCTGGATAGAGGCATGGTTGACAAATAGGCAGCAGAGAGTTTGCATAAATGGGGAGAAATCAGAGTGGGGAAGTGTCACGAGCGGTGTTCCACAGGGGTCAGTGTTGGGCCCCCTGCTGTTCACAATCTACATAAACGACATAGATGAGGGCATAAAGAGCGACATCGGCAAGTTTGCCGATGACACCAAAATAGGCCGTCGAATTCATTCTGACGAGGACATTCGAGCACTCCAGGAAGATTTGAATAGACTGATGCAGTGGTCGGAGAAGTGGCAGATGCAGTTTAATATAGACAAATGCAAAGTTCTAAATGTTGGACAGGACAATAACCATGCCACATATAAACTAAATAATGTAGATCTTAATATTACGGATTGCGAAAAAGATTTAGGAGTTCTGGTTAGCAGTAATCTGAAACCAAGACAACAGTGCATAAGTGTTCGCAATAAAGCTAATAGAATCCTTGGCTTCATATCAAGAAGCATAAATAATAGGAGTCCTCAGGTTGTTCTTCAACTCTATACATCCTTGGTTAGGCCTCATTTAGATTATGCTGCACAGTTTTGGTCACCTTATTACAGAATGGATATAAATTCTCTGGAAAATGTACAAAGGAGGATGACAAAGTTGATCCCATGTATCAGAAACCTTCCCTATGAGGATAGACTAAGGGCCCTGAATCTGCACTCTCTAGAAAGACGTAGAATTAGGGGGGATATGATTGAGGTGTATAAATGGAAGACAGGAATAAATAAAGGGGATGTAAATAGTGTGCTGAAAATATCTAGCCTAGACAGGACTCGCAGCAATGGTTTTAAGTTGGAAAAATTCAGATTCAGGAAGGATATAGGAAAGTACTGGTTTGGTAATAGAGTTGTGGATGAGTGGAACAAACTCCCAAGTACCGTTATAGAGGCCAGAACGTTGTGTAGCTTTAAAAATAGGTTGGATAAATACATGAGTGGATGTGGGTGGGTGTGAGTTAGACCTGATAGCTTGTGCTACCAGGTCGGTTGCCGTGTTCCTCCCTTAAGTCAATGTGACCTGACCTGACTAGGTTGGGTGTATTGGCTTAAGCCGGTAGGAGACTTGGACCTGCCTCGCATGGGCCAGTAGGCCTTCTGCAGTGTTCCTTCGTTCTTATGTTCTTATGTAATCCACAACAGTGTCATCCTTTGCAGATGATACTAGGATCTGCACGAGACTCATCTACAGAGGACACTTAACCTCCAAGAAGATATAAACCAAGTTTTCCAATGGGCAACTGAAAACAATATGATGTTCAACGAAGACAAATTCTAACTACTCCATTAACGAAAACTGAGTATACTACAAACACTGATCATAAAATAGAGTGAAAAGATAATGTGAGGGACCTGGGAGTGGTAATGTCTGAGGATCTCACTTTAGAGGATCACAACAGTGCCACGATCACAACTGCAAAGAAAATGATAGGATGGATACTGAGAACGTTCAAAACAAGAGATACCAAGTCGATGAAGATCCTTTTCAAATCACTTGTTCTCTCTAGGCTGGAAACCTGCTATACATTAACATCTCCGTTCAAAGCAGGAGAAATTGCCGATCTAGAGAGTGTACACTGTACACTTTCCTTTGATTAACTTTCAGAAAATTCCAATTAGGAATGCGAGGTGGAATTCAAGAGCCATTCTAGCTATTCTTGCATTCATTCTTATACGTACAACACGGAAGACTTTGAAGATGATATGAAGATTCATTTCATACACCTGGACAGATTATTGGTTTACTGATCAGATGTACGATGAAAATGACTTCAAGAATTTGTCAGAAATATTGAAACCTTACAAAAAAGCACTGAACTCATTGTCATATCACTGGAAGCAGGAGCCGTCCGCACTCAATATATCTAGAAGTAATCAGTGTGCTGAACGTGCAATCAAAGTTATGCAGGAACGGTGAGCTGCCTGCAAAAACAAAAACTGCAAATTCTGTTTATTCTAAGCAATAAGTAGTAATATATGTACAAACATGATAACAATGATGCTGTAAGCTGTTTTATTTGTTATTAATATTACATGCATTTGCATTCAAGGTACTTGTTTTCGTTTCTCTCTCTCTCATTCAGGGGTGACATTTCTTAAACAGATTTTGAAATGAAAAGTCATTTCTTTCCTTTTAGGCAAAAGTTCATCTGATTAAGGTACAGGAATATTACGTTGTAAAAAAGTTATAACCCTAGTGTACAGAGAACCTTCACTGCACATACAAGTTCTATCAAACACCTCAACTACTAGGAACACTTGGAAGCACTTGACTTGTACTCGCTGGAACGCAGGCCAGAGATACATCATAATCTACACTTAGAAAATCCTCCTGGTTACCTGGAAGTTATTCCGGGGATCAACGCCCCCGCGGCCCGGTCCATGACCAGGCCTCCCGATGGATCAGGGCCTGATCAACTAGGCTGTTACTGCTGGCCGCACGCAGTCCAACGTAGGAATGGTCCCGAATCTGCACACACAAATCACTCCCTACGAAAGTAAAAGACTGGGCAGGTGGCGCAGGGGCGCCACTGGTACACTAAGATAAAACACCATAAGTGTCCGGGGTCCAAGACTGTTCAACAGCCTCCCACCATGCATAAGGAGAATTACCAATAGGCCCCTGGCTGCCTTCAAGAGGAAACTGGACAAAGTCGGTGCCGGATCAGCCGGGCTGTGGTTCGTACGTTGGACTACGTGCAGCCAGCAGTAACAGCCTGATTGATCAGGCCCTGATCCACCGGGAGGCCTGCTCATGGACCGGGCCGCGGGGGCATTGATCCCCCGAATACCCTCCAGGTAGGATCACATATAGCGGAGACTACAGTTCAACATCTTGTCAGGGATTAGGAAACCAATTTTCAACTTGACTGTGTTCGTTACACAGGATCTTGATCTGCGCTAACCATCTATATAACGAGTTATAATGCAACTAGATACGTTGAGCTGTATGTTATTAATGTTTCAAGGGATCACCGCCCCCTCCAAGGAACAGCTCTTTAACCACACCACCGAAATTTTAAAATAAAATATTACAGGAGTAAGATTTTATTAACAATAAAATACACTGTACTGCGATGGGTATGTGGGGAAGCGGGCCTCCAGCACCAACAGCCAGTTGACCAGGCAAGCACCAGACGAGCCTGGCCCATGGCCGGGCTCTGGGAATACACACTCGAAACTCAAAGGTATATGATTAACATGTTATTTTGTGTTAATGAGAAAAAGAAAACACTTAAAAGATTTCAGTCTCGCACTTATAACAGGATGGTTGCAACACTGGACATTAGCTGTCTGCTAAGTTTCTGCCTGGTGTATTTCAAACTCTTATAACGGGAGGGTAGTACCTTCTCGAGTGGTTGCTGTTGTATATCAAACCTCTGCCTGGTGATCAAGGAAGAATGGGGGGTAAGGTGTGTGTGTTTTTCAGGTATGACACGAGGACAGGAACTTCCTGGATGGTTCCGGTCCACCAACCTATGTTTTTACCATTTCGGTCGCTTCCCCAACAAGGAAGGGTGACCAAAATAATGAAACCACCACCCTTATCTACCGTAATTTTTACAAGGACAAGGTAAGAAGCTATAATATTTACATAACACTTGGAGCCGAAGTGATCACTCAGCACTTACACTCCTACTCTTTCGAGACCTGGGTGAGTTATCCCATTATTCGGAAATTGCTGGAGCAGAGGGCGTTACGGCATAAAAATACAAAAAATTACAAAAAACTTGACAAACTTTCCCCTCCACATCCACACAAAGCCTCTGTCCCTCGATTTTATACCCAGTGTCCGGTATTCTGGTATTTCACAAATAACCCGCACATAGGAGAGAGGAGCTTACGACGGTATTGTGCCTTTTTGTTATGTCTGGCATTTGCTGGGAAAGGGGGGTAGAGTTGAATTCAAGCAACCACTTACCTGCAGGCTTGGTCAGTAAGTGGATGCTTGAATTCAACCCCACCAAATGCAGTGTTATGAAGACTGGGGAACAGGGCCAGAAGACCTGACAAGGAGTAAAGAGGCGAGGTGCCAGGAGCTACAACTCTACCCCTGTAACCACGTATAGGTAACTAACAAGCAAAATAAGACTAAATACTATATAACCAGTGGGGCGTGATGACGGTTAATAAGCATGGGCGTGGGTGACCGTTACTGAGGATGTGGGGGGGGGGAGTAGGTGGGGATTACACAAGTGTTTCGTCACCCTACCCCACCCATCCCTCACACCAACACTGATAATCTTTCAGATCTGAATGTCTGGTTATTTATCAGTGCCTCATATCCAAAGATATCGCGGCCACTTTAAATTCATTAATTCGCGTTTAAATATTGTTTTTAGGTTCATGTAACAGCCCAAGAAAGGTATTCCTGCATCCCTTAATCCCAGCCTCATTATCGCGGGGGTCGATGGTAGCAAGGAAACTTCTAGACCTGTTATATGGAGGCGTTATTACTGATATTTGGAGAGCCCAGCCTGCTCACGTCCGCCTGTCTCTGGGTGTACGAGAAGTGAGAAAACTATCGGCGCATGCGCAGGACGCAGCGAGGCTTGATAGGGAGTGTGACTATAATCTACTAATTATGCCTATAAAACTATACAAATATTACACTTAAAGGTATTCCTGCATCCTTTAATCCCAGTCTCATCTATCTAACCCAAGAAAAGCATTCCTGCATCCCTTAATCCTGACCTTAACTAACTCAATACATTCAAAAACGGCAGCATAAATTTCTAATATAGTTAAATATCAAAGTATTTAAAAAGCATTCTTCAACTGTTACACGGAAACCAATTTGTTTAATAGGCAAATTACGTTTTTACAACCCAAAACCGGTCTACCTCTGCTGAATGCAGTTACTTTACAGTGGTCAAAGGAAATATTAGCTGTAAACAACCTGGTGAAAACCACCTCCACTTTTCTCACTGGAGCTACAAAGTAGATATATCAAGCCTTAAGCTGTGAGCAGCATAAATCATTTCACATTAACACGAGCAAGAAGGTGCACTTAGGCCACTCATCCTGACAGCACTTCAAACGATATGTTGCCCCACCAGAAGCAACCCAGCCACCTCATTTTGAGGGTAATGAACAACTGATAAAAATTTCGATACATCCACTTGCCCCATCTAGATAAACCAGGATTGATAACTCACCGACAGAGCTCTCGGCTCAACCGAAGTCCAGGGATCAATCACGGGCGATCCGAAACGTGTGGACGTCTTGTGACACACATTACCCCGGTTAATACAATCAACAGCTACAAAGAAGGCACTCTATTGTTGCGTATCCTAGGGAAAGGACCTAAGGACCGGAAAAAGTCACACTGCTTTATTTATTAACACTGAGGTTCATAATTCTAGTCATGAGTGCTGGAGACCAGATCTAACTTCTCCCTCCATAGGGTGCTGGAAATCTGAGCTCTTCCGTCCTCCACAGGGTGCTGGAGACCTTACCTCTCCGTCACAGGGTACTGGAGATCCAACTCCCCCGCAACCACCACCAGAAGGGAGGAAACTTGCCCCTCCCTTGCTTCCCTCTGGAAACCGTTATTAGGGCCGACCTTTCTCCCGACATCCTCCTCCCTAACAATGACCCTAGCCAAGGTAGTGAGGGCCCGTCTAAAAATAGTGATGGTGTGGGGGTGTGTGTGTGTGTGATGACGGGCAGTTGACTCAGACGCCTGGCTACAAGGGCCTCTCCTGCAACACACAATCATGCAATTGAGTCTGGCTCTGTACCCCGGGTTGTTGCTCTCACTCGTCCTTACCACCACTCCTCTCAACTGGTTCTCTTCTTCCTGTAATATGAATACTGGGGAAAGCTGCCTAGGAGACATCCACCACTCGTCATCACAATGTTAAACCATACCACGGGAGGAGCTTGATGACATGGCCTTGGATGCACTGGAAGAAGATCAGAATGCAGATGTAATATACATAGACTTTGCAAAAACATTTGACAAATACGATCATGGCGTAATAGCCCATAAAATACGTGCTAAAGGAATAACTGGGAAAGTGGGGAGATGGATCTTCAACTTCCTAACAAATCGAACACAGAGTAGTGGTCAACAGTTAACTCGGAGGCTGCCATAGTGAAGAGCTCTGTTCCACAAGGCACAGTACTCGCCCCCATCTTATTCCTTATCCTCTTATCAGACAAACAGAGATATACACCACAGCACCGTATCATCCTTTGCGGATGATACTAGGATCTGCATGAGGCTGTCATCTGCTGAGGACGCGGTTAACCTCCAAGAAGATATAAACAGTTTTCCAGTGGGCAACGGTAAAAAACAATATGATGTTCAATGAGGACAATTTCCAACTACTCCGTTATGGAAAACTGGAGGAGATAATAACTAGAACAGAGTATGCTACTGACTCCGGCCATACAATAGAGCGGAAAAATAATGTAAGGGACCTGGGAGTAGTAATATCTGAGGACCTCACTTTCAAGGATCACAACAGTGCCACGATCGCACGTGCAAAGAAAATGATAGGATGGATAATGAGAACTTTCAAAACGAGAGATGCCAAGCCAATGATGATCCTTTTCAAATCACTTGTTCTCTCTAGGCTAGAATACTGCTGTACATTAACATCTCCATTCAAAGCAGGTGAAATCGCAGATCTAGAGAGTGTACAGAGATCCTTTACTGCACGTATAAGTTCTGTCAAGCACCTTAACTACTGGGAACGCTTGGAAGCACTTGACTTGTACTCGTTGGAACGCAGGAGGGAGAGATATATCATAATCTACACTTGGAAAATCTTGGAAGGAAAGGCCTTAAATCTGCACACAGAAATCACTCCCTACGAAAGTAAAAGACTGGGCAGGCGATGCAAAATGCCCCCAATAAAAAGTAGGGGCGCCATTGGTACACTAAGGGAAAACACCATAAGTGTCCGGGGCCCAAAACTGTTTAACAGCCTCCCATCAAGCATTAGGGGAATTGCCAATAAACCCCTGGCTGCCTTCAAGAGAGCTGGACAGATACCTAAAGTCAGTGCCGGATCAGCCGGGCTGTGGCTCGTACGTTGGACTGCGTGAGGCCAGCAGTAACAGCCTAGTTGATCAGGCCCTGATCCATCGGGAGGCCTGGTCATGGACCGGGCCGCGGGGGCGTTGATCCCCGGAATAACCTCCAGGTAACCTCCAGGCAGTCAAGTGTGTGTGTGTATGTTTACGTATATACATATATGCAAAACAACATATATGTATACTCTCACTTCTCCACAGGCGATGATTACAGTAACTGTTAACAGCTGCCAGATTAATCACCACAGCTACACACAGCGATGAAGAGCATTGTTGGATCATTTAAAATAATGCGAGTGTTAGGTTCTAGCTATAGTGGTATTAACCATCTCACTAGTGCTTGAAAGAATGCGAGTGCTCTAGGTGTAGTGGCACTGACAAGCGCACTTGCTAGTGCTTGCAAGACGAGGCTGCTCCACTTTCACCGGCTCGAGAGGACCTAAAACCATATTTTGAAACTACACACGCTCTGTATTAATTACCTTCTCATTTTATTTTTTTTTTCACTTGGAGAGATGAAAAAACTCGTATCCACCTTCTGGTACATTGGATTTGTTGTTAAAGAATGGTGGAACAAGGTGAAATTAGAATGGACTGTAGTCTAATTTTCATTTTTAATTTCTGGGTTGTAAATAGCATTGCTATGTGACTTGAATTTCAAGGTCATTTAACAAGTTTTGAGGGAGAAAGTGGAAATACAGAATTATACTGGTATAATTCCCAGTCTTTCAGCACCGGTTTCAAAAGTGTCTTCACCCTTTAAAAAACGGTCTTACAAGATCCCCCCACCTTCATCAGCTCGTCTACGTTACCATTGCTGGTGCGTTACGTATATCACTAACTGTTTTCTCTATTTCTCGTAGTTGTTACAACTGTAGTGTTATGCCCTTCTCTCCCTGCATATTTATATCTTCTTGGAGGTTAACCGCGTCCTCAGCAGATGACAGCCTCATGCAGATCCTAGTATCATCCGCAAAGGATGATACGGTGCTGTGGTGTATATCTCTGTTAATGTCTGATATGAGGATAAGGAATAAGATGGGGGCGAGTACTGTGCCTTGTGGAACAGAGCTCTTCACTATGGCAGCCTCCGATTTAACTCTGTTGACCACTACTCTGTGTTCGATTTGTTAGGAAGTTGAAGATCCATCTCCCCACTTTCCCAGTTATTCCTTTAGCACGTATTTTATGGGCTATTACGCCATGATCGCATTTGTCAAATGCTTTTGCAAAGTCTGTGTATATTACATCTGCATTCTGATTTTCTTCCAGTGCATCCAAGGCCATGTCATAGTGATCCAGTAGTCGTGAGAGGCAGGAGCGACCTGCCCTGAACCCATGTTGCCCTGGATTGTGCAGATTTTGGGAATCCAGGTGATTTGCAATCCTGCTTCTTAGCACTCTTTCAAAGATTTTTATGATGTGGGACATCAGAGCTATTGGTCTATAGTTCTTAGATAATGCTTTGCTGCCACCTTTATGGAGTGGGGCTATATCCGTTGTTTTGTGACTGTGGAATTTCACCCATGTCCAAGCTCCTCCTCCATAGTGTACTTAGGGCACGCGAGAGGGGTTTCTTGCAGTTCTTAATGAAAACAGAGTTCCACGAGTCTGGGCCCGGGGCTGAGTGCATAGGCATGTTGTCAATGGCTTTTTCGAAATCTATCGGAGTTAGGGTAATGTCGGAAATCTGGCATACATTTATGGAGTTTTGAGGCTCATTCATGAAGAAATCATTTGGGTCGTCGATCCTCAGACCGATTAGTGGTTCACTAAACACAGTAATACTGGGATTTCAATATTTCACTCATTTCCTTGTTGTCATCTGTGTAAGTCCCATCCTGTCTGAGTAAGGGCCCGTTACTAGATGTGGTATTTGCCTTGTTTTTGGCATATGAAAAGAAATATTTTGAATTTCTTTCAATTTCACTAATAGCTTTAAGCTCCTCCTGCCTCTCCTGGTTCCTGTAAGAGTCATTTAGCTTAAGTTCGATAGTTTCCACTTCCCTAGTCAGCGCCTCCTTTCGTGTATCAGATATTCTAGCACTCCTGAGGAGCTCAGTGACTCTTCGTCGTCTTCTGTAGAGGGAGCGTCTTTTTCTCTCCAGTTTACTCCTGCTCTTCTTCTTTCTTAGGGGAATATGCCTAGAACATGCTTCGGCTACCAGGAAGTTGATCCTTTCAAGGCACTGGTTTGGATCCATGTCATTTAAGACATCTTCCCAACATGTTTCGTTTAGGACATGGTTTACCTGGTCCCAGTTGATGTTCTTGTTGTTGAAGTTGTATTTTGTGAAGACACCTTCACAGGTACATGCATTCTGCTGATCAGTACCCCTATGCATGTACGTCTGGACTTCGATTAGGTTGTGATCGGAATTAGTTGTTTTTGATATTCTTATGGCTCTTATCAGGTCCTCAGGTAAAGTGTGTTTTCTAGTCTTGTTGGCTCCACTATCTGCTGGCTTAAGGTGTGTTTTTCGCAGAGACTTAGTAGCTCATGTGTGTGTGACCTTTCATCTGCACTACCTCCGGGGTTTGTTTCAGCTATAACATTATTTCCTACATTCTTCCATTTTGTATGCCTTAGGTTGAAATCACCAAGCAGTAAGATGTTTGGGGATGGAGCTGGAAGGTTTTCCAAACAGTAATCAATTTTCAGTAGCTGTTCCTTGAACTGTTGTGAGGTTGCATCTGGTGGCTTGTATACAACCACAATGACTAGGTTTTGGTTCTCGATCTTTATTGATAGAACTTCAACTACCTCATTGGTGGTGTTCAGCAACTCCGTGCAGATAAGGGACTCTTTGACATACAGGCCAACCCCCCCTTGTTGCCCGTTTTCTCTGTCGCATCTAAAAAGGTTGTAACCACTTATCCATATTTCACTGTCAAAGTGATCTTTTGTGTGAGTCTCTGTGAAGGCTGCAAACATTGCATTAGACTCCTCTAGAAGTCCACTGATAAAAGGTATTTTGTTGTTGGTGGATGGCTTAAGGCCCTGTATATTAGCAAATATGAACGAGGTTGTATTCTGTGTTTGTTGGCTGATTTTGTTATTGGCATCAGTAGTTGTAATTCTGGAGGGCCATGGGTGGCCACTGGCTGCGCCTCCAGTCCAACAAGGCTCCAAGGTGGTGGACTATTTTTGTTATTTCCTTCCATTTTCTTTTTTCGTTTCCTGCCACTAAAAAATCACCTGGAGTTGGGTTGTCGTAGCTACTATTGTTTGTCTTGTGGGGTCTGTGCCTCCTGGTCCCTTTTAGATGGTATGCAGGGCACTCGATGTTGTAACACTGCTTCTGGAGGACCGAGGAGTGGCACATTTTTGGGTGAAAGAAAGTACAGGAAGAAGAACGACACTCCTTTAGACAGGAGGTCGCTACATTTTTTGGGATGGTCAAAGTTGCATGTCCCATTTTTTTCCCCTGTTATTCCATGCTTACAGATTCCCCAAGCATAATATTTGCACAAATTCACCTTTGGTTGAGAATTGTTGGGAGGTGTGTTGTCAATTTCTGCAGGTTCTGGGACTGCACTATAATCCTCAGTATCCAAGCCAGGGCCACCCCGTCCTGGATTCCATCTACTTTCCCCAGTAGAGGAAGGAGGAGGAGACTCCTCTCCAACATCTGTACTGTGGGCCACGGTCTTGTGCAATGATGGTTGTATATTTACGGTTTTAGATGGTTGTATATTTACTGGTTTTGTGGTGGTTTTGGTAGTGTCCCTAGGAGAGTCTGGGCTGGCAGTAAGGCTGGGGGCTGGGTCTGGGTCAGCACTGGGGCTGGGGCTGGGTCAGCGGCTGGGCCTGGGCCAGCACCAGCACTGTGGGTATTAGTGCTATGACTGACTGACAATTAGTATCAGTATTCACCCAAAGCCTCCCATCCGCAACACACCCGCTTGGAAAATTTAAAGCAGGTATACTGGATTCTGTTACACTATCCAGAATGAGTCCTTGTAGACACATGGTTCCTGGTTCATTACTATGCTAAAGATACTAACTTATCAAATGATAAGCTCCAGAGCCTAACCATCTCATTTGCCCTATATCAACACCTTATAAATCAATCGGATCCCTACCTATCTTGCAAACATTACGATTCGTAAATTATGGCGAAATGTAATTTACCTGATCCCTCCCCCCGGCGTATTTACTATACCTGCGGGTTTTGATGGCTTTGGCTAGCGTTGAGGTCATGACGCGACGCCCATTAACTTGTGTCCTGCTTAATGATGAGCCGTCTCCGTATCCAAATGTCATCAATCATAGTTGATACTCAGCACACATGCCGGTAATGTCTTCGACATCACTGTCACCAGCAGCAACAGTCTGGTTGATCAGGCAAGAACCAGACGAGCCTGGTCCATGGTCGGACTCCGGGAGTAGAGAGAGACTTGGAAATCCGGCTTGAGTCCAAAAAGATCTTTCACTAATTCATTCAAAGCGAAGCTCAATTACTCGGGCTTCCATACTTATGACTGATGCGGAAGCAGACGACTGGTCGTATAATTGTAACACTTACAAAACTACCACAGTTTGGTCATTCAGTATTTTTATTAAAAAGTTGCTAACACTTACTTAAACGCTGCCCTCATCACCAATTTGCTGCTACTGTGACTAATGTACCACCATAGTAGATAAACTGCAATTATATAATTAAAAAACACTGCAATAAGAGTTTCAGATCAGAGCCTACAATTTACAGCAAATTTTGACAATCTTTCAGGTATTTAGGCCAAAAAATGAGCTGCCGAGTTCTTACTCAGGCACTGCTGCTATTTTTATTCAACGTTTGAACATTTCCGGAGGTCCAGTGTCTTCCTGCATTGACATTTTGCCCAGGCTATGACTTCATGCAGGATTGTTGCTCTTAATACATTTGCACTGCATTTTCTCTGGATGCAACACACAACAGTCTGCTAACTGGAAAAAATGCCTACACTTACCTCCACCAAGTGCCAGATCAACCAGCCTGTGATGGAAAGGTGGGCCAGAGGGCTGCCAACAGCAAGAGCCTGGCTGATCAAACAAGCACCAGACAAGCCAAGCCTGAGGCCGGCCTTCAGAAGTAGAAAAACTCTAAACTCAAGGTGTATCAAAGGTATGCGTTTCGCCGGTCCTGGGTTCGATCCCAGGGCAGTGAACAAGCGTTGGGAGAATATTTTGGGGAGGGGGAAAGTAGTGGAAGGGGTAAGGGGAAGCCTGAGAGAGGAGTTATCTCAGAGTGCTGCGGCAGGCCAGGCATGCAGTGCAGGTGGCCGTGAAGGGGTTCATATAACTGATAAATTGAATTGGACAACTTTGAAGTGGTGTCACGAGTGGTTAGGGAGGGATTGAAGGTACTTATGAAAGCTATGCTGAGAATTTATAGCGGGCACGAGACTGTCTGGCAGACAGTACGCTGGTAGACGTCAAGCATCCAGGGAGGTACTACTGTCCTGTAACCAGTGAGACATGCACACCCCGGGCAGTAGGTTGGTAGACAGCAACCATCATGGGAGGTACTTCCGTTTTCTCAGTGGAAAGGGACGCTTTTTAAAAGTTTTGCACTCCGGTAAGTTTTTTTTTTATTACTGCCTCATGAATATGGAAGATTGCAGGTAAATACAAATTTACACCTACATTCAGCATACATTCATGGTGTTTCTTAATAGTTTTTATTCTTACAATATTTCCTTCCCAATTTTGGAGGCCCAGTCTGAGACAGTGACGCGTGATCGATGATCTCCGATATCATTAATAGATAATAGGCATAAGGATCAGGCGGGGAAAGTCGCAAGCACCAGCTTACCCCGGTCCACGACTTGCACCTCAGACCACACAAACTTCTGGCCACACACCGTGACTCATCACCGGGACTTAATTTACACAAGTTACCTTGCTAGGTTTGAAGTCTCAGAAAATCTTTGACAATCTCTGAAAATTAAGGTTGAGTGAAGCAAAAACATGCCCGACCCCAAGCACCTTAGAGATAAACATCTCTACTGGCTGTAGCTCGCCTCACACAGGCTGCCTCTCCATACAAACTTACCTCTCGACTAAACACCACAGTAGAAGGCCTACTGGCCCACGTTAGGCAGGGTCTTCTTCCTCACAGCTATTCAAATTCATGTATAGCTTCATCTCTCTATAGCACTATCCCCCAACTGTCACGTGTTTAACACCAACAAACCAATGGAGCTTTTTTCCTACATGTTAATACCAGTCTGGTAACCAGATAAAGAATACTGCACTTGACTATTACTTAAATTCAATACTTATCAGTAGCTTAACAGTGCAAGAATTTTTTCAATCGAGGTTTCTAGAGAATCATGCAGTCACATGTGCAACCCACCCAACTCTCGTTCCATCAAAATGACCTTTTACCTCAGCCCCTTACCAGTACCAGGAAACTTGGTTCCACTTAACCTAGTTTTAAGTGGCCAAAGAGGAAAGGAGAGGGAACCAAGGATCCTATACAAATTCACAAAAATCGCTTCGGCCTACAAGGTCAATACTTCAGAAAATATTGTATAGTAGTGTTTCTCTCTCACACACACACACACACACACACTATAAATAATGAGTGCCACTTAAATTTCTCCTTCCTTTACCCTGCATCAACTAGGTACCTTCCCTCACCAGCTGATAGCCTAAGCGTCTCCTCTCACCAGATGGTAGCAGCATAGGGTGAACTCAGGGAGCAGGACTCCTGACCCCTGGCAACCCATTATAAAGCCAGACCCCAATTTACACCACTCCAACACCCTACGTCCTCAACCCTGCACTCAGACCAGAGTCACACTGTTAAGTCAGCCGTTGTTCCTTGCCACGCCCAGGTCACTGGGTCAACAGCCACCACATCCACATATATGTTAATAGACAACCGTCTGTGGAATGGCACATCGGCAGTAGCTTTTTGCCTCACCCCCACTGAAGGGGGTGAGGCTGAAAGAGCATCTTGCATGTCGATCATCGCAAAAACAATTTGTCAAACGTGCCATGCTGAGTCAAGCCAAGACACGTCTTGTCTGCTCTGCCTCGTAATGAGGTGATTACCATGTTAATACCCACCCTGCACCAACTAGGTCAGGCACGAGGGTCAAGATTACATTTGTGTACTCTCACTCTCCCCTTTCCTCCTCTCCCTCTCGCCAACTGCCTTACCCTCCCCTTTCCTTCCCTCGCTGGTTTTAACAGCGCAGCTTTCATGTTGTGGAATTCCAACACTTTCACGTACGTGTCCCCAGTACCCTCATCACCTCTGATCTTGGGCCACCACCACCACTCTTACAACACAAAAACCACTCATAAGGACAAAACCACCACCAAAAAAAAAAATCATTTTAAACACCAACGCCAATACGAATAACAAGTCAAGCTATTATAAAGCATACGTTGGACTGGGTTCGGACAACACCAGAAAAATTTACAGGTAAACTATGCTCCCTTGAAACTAGTAGGTTACCTGGAGGTTATTCCGGGGATCAACGCCCCCGCGGCCCGGTCCATGACCAGGCCTCCCGATGGATCAGGGCCTGATCAACTAGGCTGTTACTGCTGGCCGCACGCAGTCCAACGTACGAGCCACAGCCCGGCTGATCCGGCACCGACTTTAGGTATCTGTCCAGCTCTCTCTTGAAGGCAGCCAGGGGTTTATTGGCAATTCCCCTAATGCTTGATGGGAGGCTGTTGAACAGTTTTGGGCCCCGGACACTTATAGTGTTTTCTCTTAGTGTACCAATGGCGCCCCTACTTTTTATTGGGGGCATTTTGCATCGCCTGCCCAGTCTTTTACTTTCGTAGGGAGTGATTTCTGTGTGCAGATTTGGGACCATTCCTTCCAAGATTTTCCAAGTGTAGATTATGATATATCTCTCCCTCCTGCGTTCCAACGAGTACAAGTCAAGCGCTTCCAAGCGTTCCCAGTAGTTAAGGTGCTTGACAGAACTTACACGTGCAGTAAAGGATCTCTGTACACACTCTAGATCTGCGATTTCACCTTCTTTGAATGGAGATGATAATGTACAGCAGTATTCCAGCATAGAGAGAACAAGTGATTTGAAAAGGATCATCATGGGCTTGGCATCTCTCGTTTTGAAAGTTCTCATTATCCATCCTATCATTTTCTTTGCACGTGCGATCGTGGCACTGTTGTGATCCTTGAAAGTGAGATCCTCAGACATTACTACTCCCAGGTCCCTTACATTATTTTTCCGCTCTATTGTATGGCCGGAGTCAGTAGTATACTCTGTTCTAGTTATTATCTCCTCCAGTTTTCCATAACGGAGTAGTTGGAATTTGTCCTCATTGAACATCATATTGTTTACCGTTGCCCACTGGAAAACTTTGTTTATATCTTCTTGGAGGTTAACCGCGTCCTCAGCAGATGACAGCCTCATGCAGATCCTAGTATCATCCGCAAAGGATGATACGGTGCTGTGGTGTATATCTCTGTTTATGTCTGATATGAGGATAAGGAATAAGATGGGGGCGAGTACTGTGCCTTGTGGAACAGAGCTCTTCACTATGGCAGCCTCCGATTTAACTCTGTTGACCACTACTCTGTGTTCGATTTGTTAAGAAGTTGAAGATCCATCTCCCCACTTTCCCAGTTATTCCTTTAGCACGTATTTTATGGGCTATTACGCCATGATCGCATTTGTCAAATGCTTTTGCAAAGTCTGTGTATATTACATCTGCATTCTGATTTTCTTCCAGTGCATCCAAGGCCATGTCATAGTGATCCAGTAGTTGTGAGAGGCAGGAGCGACCTGCCCTGAACCCATGTTGCCCTGGATTGTGCAGATTTTGGGAATCCAGGTGATTTGCAATCCTGCTTCTTAGCACTCTTTCAAAGATTTTTATGATGTGGGACGTCAGAGCAATTGGTCTATAGTTCTTAGCTAATGCTTTGCTGCCACCTTTATGGAGTGGAGCTATATCCGTTGTTTTAAGTGACTGTGGAATTTCACCCATGTCCAAGCTCCTCCTCCATAGTGTACTTAGGGCACGCGAGAGGGGTTTCTTGCAGTTCTTAATGAAAACAGAGTTCCACGAGTCTGGGCCCGGGGCTGAGTGCATAGACATGTTGTCTATGGCTTTTTCGAAATCTATCGGAGTTAGGGTAATGTCGGAAATCTGGCATACATTTATGGAGTTTTGAGGCTCATTCATGAAGAAATCATTTGGGTCGTCGATCCTCAGACCGATTAGTGGTTCACTAAACACAGAGTCATACTGGGATTTCAATATTTCACTCATTTCCTTGTTGTCATCTGTGTAAGTCCCATCCTGTCTGAGTAAGGGCCCGATACTAGATGTGGTATTTGCCTTGTTTTTGGCGTATGAAAAGAAATATTTTGAATTTCTTTCAATTTCACTAATAGCTTTAAGCTCCTCCTGCCTCTCCTGGTTCCTGTAAGAGTCATTTAGCTTAAGTTCGATAGTTTCCACTTCCCTGGTCAGCGCCTCCTTTCGTGTATCAGATATTCTAGCACTCCTGAGGAGCTCAGCGACTCTTCGTCGTCTTCTGTAGAGGGAGCGTCTTTTTCTCTCCAGTTTACTCCTGCTCTTCTTCTTTCTTAGGGGAATATGCCTAGAACATGCTTCGGCTACCAGGAAGTTGATCCTTTCAAGGCACTGGTTTGGATCCATGTCATTTAAGACATCTTCCCAACATGTTTCGTTTAGGACGTGGTTTACCTGGTCCCAGTTGATGTTCTTGTTGTTGAAATTGTATTTTGTGAAGACACCTTCACAGGTACATGCATTCTGCTGTTCAGGACCCCTATGCATGTACGTCTGGACTTCGATTAGATTGTGATCGGAATTAGTTGTTTTTGATATTTTTATGTCTCTTATCAGGTCCTCATTATTTGTGAAGATAAGGTCAAGTGTGTTTTCTAGTCTTGTTGGCTCCACTATCTGCTGGCTTAAGGTGTGTTTATCGCAGAGACTTAGTAGCTCATGTGTGTGTGACCTTTCATCTGCGCTACCTCCGGAGATTGTTTCAGCTATAACATTATTTGCTACATTCTTCCATTTTGTATGCCTTAGGTTGAAATCACCAAACAGTAAGATGTTTGGGGATGGAGCTGAAAGGTTTTCCAAACAGTAATCGATTTTCAGTAGCTGTTCCTTGAACTGTTGTGAGGTTGCATCTGGTGGCTTGTATACAACCACAATGACTAGGTTTTGGTTCTCGATCTTTATTGACAGAGCTTCAACTACCTCATTTGTGGTGTTCAGCAACTCCGTGCAGATAAGGGACTCTTTGACATACAGGCCAACCCCCCCTTGTTGCCTGTTTTTCTGTCGCATCTAAAAAGGTTGTAACCACTTATCCATATTTCACTGTCAAAGTGATCTTTTGTGTGAGTCTCTGTGAAGGCTGCAAAGATTGCATTAGACTCCACTAGAAGTCCACTGATAAAAGGTATTTTGTTGTTGGTGGATGGCTTAAGGCCCTGTATATTAGCAAATATGAACGAGGTTGTATTCTGTGTTTGTTGGGGGGATTTTGTTATTGGCATCAGTAGTTGTAATTCTGGAGGGCCATGGGTGGCCACTGGCTGCGCCTCCAGTCCAACAAGGCTCCAAGGTGGTGGACTATTTTTGTTATTTCCTTCCATTTTCTTTTTTCGTTTTCTGCCACTAAAAAATCACCTGGAGTTGGGTTGTCGTAGCTACTATTGTTTGTCTTGTGGGGTCTGTGCCTCCTGGTCCCTTTTAGATGGTATGCAGGGCACTTTATGTTGTAACACTGCTTCTGGAGGACCAAGGAGTGGCACATTTTTGGGTGAAAGAAAGTACAGGAAGAAGAACGACACACTCCTTTAGACAGGAGGTCGCTACATTTTTTGGGATGGTCAAAGTTGCATGTCCCATTTTTTTCCCGTTATTCCATGCTTACAGATGCCCCAAGCATAATATTTGCACAAATTCACCTTTGGTTGAGAATTGTTGGGAGGTGTGTTGTCAATTTCTGCAGGTTCTGGGACTGCACTATAATCCTCAGTATCCAAGCCAGGGCCACCCCGTCCTGGATTCCATCTACTTTCCCCAGTAGAGGAAGAAGGAGGAGACTCCTCTCCAACATCTGTACTGTGGGCCACGGTCTTGTGCAATGATGGTTGTATATTTACTGTTTTTGTGGTGGTTTGGGTAGTGTCCCTAGGAGAGTCTGGGCTGGCAGTAAGGCTGGGGGCTGGGTCTTGGTCAGCACTGGGGCTGGGGGGTGGGGCTGGGTCTGGGTCAGCGGCTGGGCCTGGGCCAGCACCAGCACTGTGGATATTAGTGCTATGACAGGGGGATGGGTCTGGCGAGAACATTGTGATGTAGTGGAACACCAAGTGACACAGAAAAAAAAATGAAAAAACTTTCGAAATGACTAAGCAAGGAGCTTCACTGCTTCCCAGCATGCATAAGGGTAATTACCAATGGACCCCTAGCCGTCTGCAAGAGCGAGCTGGACAGGCATTTGAAGTCATTACTTGACCAGCCGGGCTGTGGTTCATACGTCGGCTTGCGTGCGGCCAGCAGTAACAGCCTGGCTGCTCAGGCCTTTATTTACCACTAGGTCTACTTACGGACCGGCCAGCGGAGGCGTTGACCCTCAGAACACCCAGCAGGTATACTTAGAAAATGAGAACCCAAGACCTAGTTCACTCCCCACAGACAAGTTGAGCACGCACTACCCCCTCCATCACAGCATTCCCATACACCGGAGATGTGCGTACAGTACCCATCCCAACACACTAGACATGAGCATCCGCTACCCCCCTTCCCCTCTCCACACACCAGACAAGACCACTTCTCTCCCCCAAGCTCCCCTCTTACAGCTGTCTTCCTCCATCACCTCAGGGTAAGTGGAGTATTAGTACGTCCTCTCCAGAGCCTCTCCCAAGCCCCTTTACCATGCAGTGCGAGGCTCTCATTATCCACTACTCACTTGCCCTTCACCACGCAGCAAATAACATCAATTACCATACCCGCCGTCCACTCCACAGCTTCTCAACAACGCCGTGGCCACTGACGAACGCAAGCCAGAAAGATAATGCATATTCTATACCTGGAAAGTACTGGAGGATCTGGTTCGAAATCTGCACACAAAATTACTCCCAACGAGTGCGGACAACTAGTGACCTGCAGAAGTGGACACTGGTAGCTGTAGGCGTGCCACCTAGACCAAGAGTTGTATGGACAACCCCCCCCCCCCGTCACAAGCACCACCACCTGCATGGGGGTACATTTCAAGTGCGAGCACTTATCTGTACCAACTTCAAGACGTGGCGTCACAAGCTGATGACAGGCCCACCCACACCAAGAAGGGGATTTTTAAAACTTACCTTTGATATACCTTTGAAGAGTTTTGAAAGTTTCTCTACTTTCTGAGCCCGGCTCGTCTGGTGCTTGCCTGGTCAACCAAGTTGTTGCTGCTGGAGGCCCGCTGCGCTGAGCAAAGTATTTTTTGGTTTACACTCGGCATGCACATTCCTCACACCACCACCAACATCCATATCTCTCACTACCATGACCACCCATGATCTTATCCCTCGCTGCCATCCGCGCCCGTATCCCTCACTACCAGCATCTCAAAGCTACACAAGTGAGGACAGTTACTAAAATCTCTATCTCAATACCAAACCAGTTCTGACTAACAAGGAAATTCCAAAACCAGATATACAATACACGAAGACAATTCCATGTATCTAGATTAAGACCTGCTAGGGTCTTGGCACTCCCAAGCAACAAGAAAGCTATTCATTTCCTTTTTACCCAAGTTGTGACGCCTACGCTACAGCTAGCATCTCTCACTGATCAAGCCTTCAACTACATCTGGTCTGGGAACGCGCCGCAGGAGCGATGACCCCTAGAATCTATAAGCCGGCAACAGACAAGCATATATACGTACTGTTCTTCATAACTCGTACTTTAACATAGTACTATCAATTCTACACTTGTGAAATCAACTGATGTACACGTACACTAAACCTATACTGTCAGCAATGGCAACCGCGAATAAAATCTATGAAAATAAAATTTGAGAGATACCACAAGAGATGTACACCAATATATACAGAACCAGCAATGCTTCCTATGCTAGAATCAATACTGTTACCAGTAATAATATTGAGAAGGAAAATGTTACCTGATCTGAGGGAGAAGCATATTTAAGGAAGTGTAAGACATGTACTGAATAGCACTAACCAGGAACAGCTACCTGGAGGGTATTCCGGGGATCAACGCCCCTGCGGTCCGGTCCACGACCAGACCTCCCGGTGGATCAGGGCCTGATCAACCAGGCCGTTACTACTTGCCGCACGTAGTCCAATGTACGAACCACAGCCCGGCACCGACTTCAAGTATCTGTCCAGCTCCTCCTCGAAGGCGTCCAGGGGTCTATTGGTAATTCCCCTTATGCATAATGGGAGGCTGTTGAACAGTCTTGGGCCCCGGACACTGTTTTCACTTAGTGTACCAATGGCGCCCCTACTTTTCATTGGGGTACTTTGCACTGCCTGCCAAGCCTTTTATTTTCGTGGGGAGTGATTTCTGTGTGCAGTTTCGGGACCATTCTTCTATGATTTTCCAAGTGTAGATTATGATACATCTCTCTCGCCTGCGTTCCAGTGAATACAAGTCAAGTGCTTTTGTGTGTTCCCAGTAGTTAAGGTTTCTGATAGCTAGTGCAAAGTGTAGAACATCAAAGGAGAGACGAAAACTACAGAAATACATTTAGTGATAGTTCGACAAGAATGAAAATACACATGATCTTCATGAACAATAAATAATTAATCAGTTTGTTAGTAATTTCTTCTACAGATGCAGGGAGGGCACTGAAAAATCTTAAGTCCTTTGCACTTGTTAACTATCTCTCAAGTGTACTTATTGCACCCAGTTTTTTTTAGATGGGGTATTTGCCTCATTTGTAAGAACTAAGTGATCTTAAGTGAAATTTCTTAAGGCAATTTGGAGACGCAACCTGCATACTGGACTGACCAGGCCCAGCTTGGTGACCTCTGGTGGGGTGAGAGGAGCACGACCCCGACCCAGCGACACCTGCCACCCTTCACCCACACTTTCACCATCACCTTGCAGCCTCTCTAAGACCCCTCATCCCCCTCTATTCTTCACCCATCCCCCCAGCTCTGACATCTCGTCAACAGCACCACAAAAGCATTTTGTTGGATTATTCATAAATTAAAATCATCCACCACGGTCTTGGACAAATGACTTGTTCAGAAATGCCACTGGCACTACAGCGGGCCACGGCACAACTGTGGCTTATATCTGCTACCAACATATCGGAAATATTGCCGAAAGAACAGCAGTTTTGAAGAGGAAACTGGATCACCGGGCTGTGGTGAATACGCGAGATAGCGGACCGCCAACAGCAACAGCTTGGCCCCAGACCAGACTGCAAATGCAGAACAACTCTTATAACTGTAAGCAAGTATATCATGTATGGAGTGCACTGCTACAGACTGTTAGGTCTACTAAGACGACTGGGGTGTGGCGTTGGGTCAATGATGGAAACATAGCTGAGCGATCGCTAACTTCCGGCGAGACAGTTATCCCGATAAATATTACTCCTCAAACTTATCACTGACTGCTACCACTGGTGAAGTGTACCTGCGCAGTGTCCCGTGGCTCAATTGGTAATGCACTTAACTCGCCAAGTGTCCGTGGCTCGATTCCTAGCACAGGTGGATATGTTAGATATGTTTCTCTACACCTGTTCACCTATCAGTAAGTAGGTACCTGGGTGTCAGTCGACTGGTGTGAGTAGTATCGCAGAGTATAGTAGTATATTTTAGATAGGGCTGGATTTTGAAATGGGACGAGGTAGAATAACACTGATCCGGGTAAAACAAAAAAGGGTTTACAGTATGTCCAACTGATGTCATGAAGTGTCTGAATTTGTAGCACGGGTAGGTTATCGGTTGTTTAATTAATCAATGAGTGGGTCATGATTACGACCCTCGTCAGTAAACATCTTTCCCGACGAAGAAAACCGGCAACAACCTGTGCGAACCAAACCTAACTGGCGGGCCGCCAACAGCAACAGCCTGATTAACCAAGCAATCAACAGGGAGGCGTGACCGAAGGCAGGGCCGCGAGAGTTGAGAAACTCGAAATAGATCACAAATATCGAAGTAGGTCATGGGTAAATATCAGTGGGGAAGTGCCCTATGAGAGCTCTTAGCAAGGACTAGGGATGTCTGGTGGGCGTTTCACTGGGTATCACTTAGCAAGGGTGTGGCATCACACTACAGCTGTGTCAACTACGGCAGAGCAGCGCAGTCTTAATCTCGTTTGGCAATGTTAGTACGAAATGCTCAGGGAACCTTTAGGTTAATATTCACTGGACTGGTAAGTTATTTTTGGTTTAGGCACCTCGATGTCCAGTTCCTACAGGCACGGGTACCCCAGCCTGAAGCTGTGTAGGTTTCGTTCAATTTGTCTGCAGCTTTACTTTTAGTTACAAAACATTAGAACATGACGTTTATTCAGCTCTTTACTGTTTTCATCTTATTTACGCGGTCTTCATCAACTTGCTACTGCCAAATTAAAACTATGCGAAGTCAATTTTTTCAAAATCCATATCCAAAATTCTTTGTCATTAGGCATAGATATTAGTAAATTTAGACTAAACGAATATCCGAACCATTTTTGCCGAGTGGTATCACGGGTTCTTAATCAGGTAAGCACTTTGGAAGATTCGTACCCCTCCTCGAGAAGATGCCCCTACCCCTAGGAACCTCTTGGTCCCTCAGGGATTTTGTGGGCAGGTGCCAGGTACCTTTGGGAAATATAAAGTTTCGTATCTGGTTATCTTTCTGTACCTAGATGACTGGTTAAGTATGTGTGTTGGCGTGTCTCCATTTATGGTCTTTCTTCTAGCTTTCTTTCTGATCTGCTGCAAAGTAGTACATTTATGTCTAGCTGACGCGGTTTACAGACCTTTCTGAAAGCCTTGGCTGTTGCACCATCTTTGCAAGGAACACCGATGTTGATTGGTATTCAGTTCATCATATCCCAACGACTGTTTGTAGTTTAAGCAGCAGTCTCAGTACAGTTATAAGAGTAATTATGTAATATAACTGGCTTTCAGTGCCTGTACAGTGCTAAGCGCGTGTGGATGACATTTATGTGAATGTGTTACAGGACTTAATATACGGTTATAATTTGTGGCACCATAATTAAACCGTCCACTAGTCTGAGCAGCAGATGCATGATGGAGCATCCATCAATCTCCAGACACGTATATCATAGAGAAGCATTTACTAGAGAGGCTCTAGGCAGTAATAACAATGTCAATAGTAACAACATAACTGGAGTTCTTTTGCTTAGAGAGCGCCTCAGTGCTGACGGCTTCATTCAAGGCAGGTGATCAAAGCTGGAACGGATACAGCAGCATTTAAACTAACGTAAACTCCTGACAGTACTGAATATGTCCTGACTGGAGCGGAGTAGAGATGCATGATAATGTATACGTGGAAGACACTATACACTACCATACAATGCACTGGGAAGAAGTGTAAAAGAAACCTAGTAAAAAGCAGGGGCGCCATGGGCACAAAAAGAGAGCACTCTCGACATCCGTGGGGCTCTATAATTCAATACGACTTGTTCCAGCAATATTTGATATCCTGTAAGTCACTACCTCTCTAAGTGTTAGAGTAAGTTGGCTATGATACGGTACTTGGTCCAGCGGACTCCCAGCAATAACACAGTCTAGTGGACCAGGCAATCAAAAGCAAAGTCTGGCCCCAAGCAAGGCTGTTAGTATGAAAACACTTAACAGGTCACAGGTATGAAGCCTGCATAATTTTCCAGGCAGCAGTTGCATGAGAAAAATATATTAGTCTCCGTGCAGCAGCTATATAGTGACGCGTACATCAATTCATAAAAGCAGTTGCATTCTTCACAACAGTGCCCCGTGGCCTAGTGGCAAAAGCTCTCGCTTTACACGGCGAGGGTCCGGGTTCGATTCCCGGCGAAGGGGTGAAAACATCGGATGAGTTTCCATACATCGGTTGTCTATGTTCACCCATCAGTAAAATGAGTACCTGGGTCTTAGTCGACTGGTGTGGGTCGCATCCTGGGACAAAACTGACCTAATTTGCCGGAAATGCTCTGAATAACAAGCGGCTTTCTATATAGTAGTATGTCATTGATGTCAGCTATGGTCTGTATACCTTGTACATGTACTTGAAGTACATAAATACATTATAATGACCGCTGCTACATCTTGTACGCTAGGTCTACTTATCCAGCCATATACTTTCCTTCCTGGCATTTTTACAACCACTAGGTCTTTCATCTTGGTCTCCCAGACTGGACTGGTCAGTAGGTTGGCAGACAGCGACCTCTCAAGTAGGTACTACCGTCATGTGAGTGGGACACTGAAGTCTTAAATCTTTTGTAACTTGGTAGGATTACAAGTCTTCTTTCTGAGTCGTAAACACGCAACAGGCCAGTCTTGTAAACTTATTTATATTCAATACACACTATCTTTACTTAGCCGTTTCTCGATTCTTATTAATGTAACATTTCCCTTCTTTAGGGTGGCCCGAAATCATTACCATGGGACCCCCATCCCCCACAACAAACTTTGCGACTTCCTCTCCCCCAGACTCCGTCAAGCACTGTTACTTGAGCGAAACGCCCTTTGTTGCTCCGCTAAATCCCCTTCCCCTTGAGCTCTGAATACCCCTTGTCTGCTTTTCTCAACCTCCTTGAAAGTCACGCAACAAAAACAGTAACTAGCACAAACACCACAAATGTTATCACACGAAGTTAAAATAACAAACATCGGTTAAAAACATTGAATTGGCAATGTTAAACTTCTAGAAGTCCTTACAGGTTAGTTTAATATCTTTCTTATGCATCCCATACCCATCCTGTGGGCGGTAGTCAAAAGATATAATGTATGTAAGATATATAATGATACATAATGGATCCAGGGACTGGGTTGCAGCTTTGACATCTTAACAAGTTACAGTGGTAATGAACTAGGTGCATATTTATATCTAATCACAATCGTAACGAGTTAATTGTGCAGACATTAATTAGGTCCCAACAAGCTCCTTGGTAATTATAGGAAACAGAAAGGAGGAGGAAAATGTGGGTGGCGGTGGAAGGAAATGGGTGGAGAGGAAGGGTGAGAGGGATAATACAAGGGAGAAAAAAAAGGAAGAAATTCAACATCAGGTGCTCTCATCCCAACAGAATGATTCACCACCGATGAGTCGGGGTTAAGCTGCGGGTGGAAACGACATTACCTAAAACTTGACGGCAATCTTGGTGACCTGGCTTGCCTCGTAAAAAAAAAAAAATCCTTGCTCCCCCCCAGGTCAAGTATATAACTCCCCCTTTGCTAAAACACCAAGCATCACTTCCCCTGGCCTCACATCTGACACTCCCTGCTACAATACCAAACCTCACCGGCCTGGCCTCACAGCACTGACTAAAGAGAGAGGAGGCACTACTGCAGCAAGTAGGACAAGGTTGTGTTGCAGCAGAGCTGCTGAGCTGGCTGGTGACCGTGGCTTGAGCAAGTACCATACACAGACAGCCAGCCAGCCAGCCAGCCATTCCCCCTTCCAAGAGAAGATGCCTTTCAGCCAATGAATTACTGTAGGTATTTAGCACACTTCCCTTACATTGATCAAACTATTACCCTTCATTCCCTAGATGCAGTAGGACCCTTATGGGTTTAACCTTCCCAAAAACCAGGACGCCCCACGGTATATTCTTTCCCTTTCCCTTTAACGGGAGTGCCGTGATATTAAAGGGTTCTAATATACACTTCTGGTTATAAGACACACACACACACACACACACACACACACACACACACACACACACACACACACACACACACACACACTTTCTAACCTGAAATAAATGATTCCCATGGAAATGAAAGTCATGCAATGTTTGAAAACAAGCTTCATAACTCTTAATTCGCCAGTTCAAGGATCTGCCATGTACAATACAGTTAACTGGCTACCTCATCTTGCTCATAGCACCTAACATTGTGGACAATAAAAAAAAAAAAGGCACAACACCGTTACTGGAACAATACACAAATATGTAAATGGGCCAAGTCGGACCGAAACGTTGTCGTAAACTCCTCTCTCCTATGTGCGGATTATTTGTGTAGTGTGGACAATACTAGTGTATCTCACATCTTTTCACAAAATCCCAAACTAGACCTTTAGGAAACAGTTTTACAAGGACTACCCTATCACTTGATAGCTCAAGTTGCCAGGGGTGACATCTTACTCACACGAGGTTTCATCTTACCAAGAAAGAAATGTGCAACACTTTGGTTTCTATTCCGAAAAGTTTCGCCTCCACATTAGTGCAACTAATGCAACATTTTATTATGGCAACGTTTCGCTCTCCAGAAGCTTTGTCGAGCCACAACGGATTAACAAAACTCCTGGATAACAAAAAGTTTTTACAGTAAAATGTCGTATTAGTTGCTCTTTTATCCTTTTACCTAACACTGCCACGATCGCACGTGCAAAGAAAATGATAGGATGGATAATGGGAACTTTCAAAACGAGAGATGCCAAGCCCATGATGATCCTTTTCAAATCACTTGTTCTCTCTAGGCTGGAATACTGCTGTACATTAACATCTCCATACAAAGCAGGTGAAATCGCAGATCTAGAGAGTGTACAGAGATCCTTTACTGCACGTATAAGTTCTGTCAAGCACCTTAACTACTGGGAACGCTTGGAAGCACTTGACTTGTACTCGTTGGAACGCAGGAGGGAGATATATCATAATCTACACTTGGAAAATCTTGGAAGGAATGGTCCCAAATCTGCACACAGAAATCACTCCCTACGAAAGTAAAAGACTGGGCAGGCGATGCAAAATGCCGCCAATAAAAAGTAGGGGCGCCATTGGTACACTAAGAGAAAACACCATAAGTGTCCGGGGCCCAAAACTGTTCAACAGCCTCCCATCAAGCATTAGGGGAATTGCCAATAAACCCCTGGCTGCCTTCAAGAGAGAGCTGGACAGATACCTAAAGTCGGTGCCGGATCAGCCGGGCTGTGGCTCGTACGTCGGACTGCGTGCGGCCAGCAGTAACAGCCTAGTTGATCAGGCCCTGATCCATCGGGAGGCCTGGTCATGGACCGGGGGCGTTGATCCCCGGAATAACCTCCAGGTAACCTCCAGGTAACTGTCAGTAATCTAAACATTATTACAGATACAGAGGTGGCTAAAATTAGAGACAGCGGAAGCAGTGGAGAGGTAAAGACGATGTAATCAAGCCATCAGCCTTCTGAATCATCCAGCTCCAAGGAGGGGGTAATCAAGAAACATCCTTACATTGTAGTGTGACTGTACGATTTGCTCAACCTGAGCTGCTGCCGGTGATGCAACACGCCCAAGGCACAACGTTGATTTGTCACAATATACATCTTAAAAGTATTTCCTTACCTTCTCGCTAAACTATGTAATCAAAACATTATTCTAACAGTAAAAGTATAAGCTCAGAGGTATATGTTTATGTAGCAACCGAGAAAAAATATTTCTATAATTGGGACATGCTTTATGTAATGATTGGGGATTATATTTACGTAACCAACGGGGAATATAAACAAGGGGAAACACTTCACGTAACAATTTGGAATATATTTTATGCAACTAGAGGAATGTAATCAATGTAACAACTAAGTGAACACCTTATCAGGTCAGAAAGGTGAACACTCATCCAGAGGGTTGAATGGGCCGTAGAAAAATTAAGACTCCGTGCCATACTGCTGGAAGAATGGTTGTAATGGCGGAAGTGTGACCATCACAAAAGACACTTGGCCCTTTTCGCCCTTCAATGTATGTTCCTTTCAACCTAATACTACCTTGTCATCCCCATGTGCTGGAGTGTGGGATGAGTATATGCAACACTCCCTCCCCTCTTCTCCCTGTAAATTTACATAGATGTATTAAGCGATAATCATGGATATTTAATAGGACTGTTTTCAAGTAGAATTGAAAGGTATATCAGTTTACGAAACACAGTTTCTAGTGACCGCAGCCAGCCAGCCAGCCCCCCCCCCCACCCCCGCATTATATCTTCTTTAATGCAATACTGTATTTCTAAAGTGCTTGGTCATCCAGTCTTAAAGGACTCGTTTTCTACACTTGTTTCCAAAGGCAGTGTGCGTGTGTTCGTTAACACGTGTTTAACACGTGTATCATCTCCCCCGCAGTTCAATCCCACACCAGGTGTCCTGGTTGATAACTCTGAAGGCTATGAAAAAACTGTCCCCTAAAGTAATTACAAACTCTGCAATATAACATTACGAGAATGGGAGGCATAGTGCGATATAGCCTTAAAATACTATCTAAGTACAGTTTTTTTATTAATCCACAATTTCTGAAAATTCAGACGACGTTTCGGTCCGTCCTTGACAATTATCAAGTCACAGTTGAGGGAGAGATAACGAGAAGAGGTCAGGTGAAGAGGTGAGCAAACCGTCATAAGACAGGTCTGGTGAGGAGAATTTCCTAAGACAGGTCAAAGGAGGCGAGGAGAAATTCAAGATCAGATGAAGTCATGCTCTGGGAAAAGAATCAGAAACAATACCACAACTTTCAGAGTGACAATTTCTGCATGCTTACAGACTATAATTAAACATTGCTTATTCTTGTACAGGTTATTCTAACAATTATATTTAACTATAATAATCCTCAATAATCAAATAATTTAACCCAAAAGTTAACACCTGGTGGCAGCAAAACGTTAATTAAATAGCTGAAAACTATACGCTCGTCGTTTACCTGGAACTGAAGCTTACCTGAAGATAGCTTTGGGGGGTTATCCCCCCTTCATCAAGGAAGCCGCACGACTCCCCCCCTTCCTCGACGACCCCTAAAAGGACCCAGGTCGAGGAAAACAAGAGTTCCCCACGACACTTCCCATTAAGGTCATTATGTAACTTTCACTCAGTGAACACTGGAGGATGAGTGGTTGGTTGTTCTATTCTGCAGGGATCTACTCTTGGCTCCTCTCTCTCTTAACCCTTCTTCTGTCCTCATTATCGGATCCCAGTTTCTGGAGACTTTTCCTCCTCTTAAAACGGTAGTGTTTGCCTCCAGCACTTCCTCGCGAGGTTCTTTCCACTTTCCTACTAACCTCGGAACATCCAGGCAGCTAATCTGCCTGTACATCTAAATGTTAAGGAGCGCGTCTGTTTCCTTGTATTCTAATATGTTAGTTTTTCCCCTAAAATTTATCGCATTTGCTTTGTCTGCTGTTTGTAAGGTGAAGTCCAGGATCTTTCCTTAGTTCATTGTATAACTTAAATCTTTGAGGACAATTGCAACACAGGTGTCCTCAAAGATTCAAGTTATACCATGAATTAAGGAAAGATCCTAGACTTCACCTTACGAAAGCAAAGAAAATGCGATAGTAATTATGGACAAGATAGATTATATTTGAAAAATAAACATGATATTAGGAGACAGGGGAAACTGAAGCGCCTCTTAAAGGAAGCTAGCGCCCTCGCGGGACAGTGCGATAGCTGGTATAAACCTTGGTAATAGATACCTACAAATTTGTTGAGGAAGACGTGAGCAAACCCCAGGACATATTAGAAAACGTTTCTCTCCTGGAACCTTTACTTCTAACACACACAGGTTAAAAATACAGTATGATAGCTATAACCTACCTCCTATTCAATACATTTGCAACATCTGCCACACTGTCCCTTATCTACCTTGTCACATGCCTTTTCCAAATCCATAAATGCCACAAAAACCTCTTGACTTTTATCTAAACATTGTTCACTTATATGTCTCACTGTAAACACTTGGTCCACACACTCCCTACCCTTCCTGAAGCCTCCTTGTTCATTTGCTATCCTACTCTATTTTACTCTTATTCTTTCACTAATAACTACCTTACACTTTACCAGGTACACTCAAAAGATTTATTCCCCTATACTTTTTGCACTCTTTTGTCCCCTTTGCCTTTATACAAAGGAACTATGCATGCTCTCTACCAATCCCTAGGTACCTTACCCTCTTCCATACATTTATTAAATAATAGCACCAACCACTCCAAAACTAAATCCCCACCTGCTTTTAACATTACTATCTTTATCCCATCAATCCCAGCTGCCTTACCACCTTTCATTCTACTCACTGCCTCACAAACTTCCCCCACACTCAACTGGCTCTTCCTCACCCCTATAAGATGTTATTTCTCCTTGCCCTATACACGAAATCACAGCTTCCCTATCTTCATCAACATTTAACAATTCAAAATATTCCTTCCATCTTCGCGATACCTCTAACTCTCCATTTAATAATTCTCCTCTCCTACTTTTAACTGTCAAATCCATTCGTAATTTAATGTTGACAGGAATTACCGATGGTGTGAAAAATGTATAGCAGAAGACCTTTTATGATTACAACCCTTAATCTACAAAGCTTTCTTGTAGGTGAAATTGTTAACGATAGATCTTCCTATACATGTCCTTTTTGCTCACGGCTGTACTCTAATTATTAACACTAAACTTCATAAGCCAGCAAGTAGTAGAGCCAACCAGACTAGACAAAATTCTAGGAGTATATGGTTTATAGTCGCATGGAGATTTGCAAAGTTTTCCAATGGGCTACGGAAAATGAGGACAAATTTCAGTTACACCGTTATGAGAAAACTTGGAAATAATAGCTAGAACGAAGCATAAAAAATTCTAACCACACAACAGTGTTAAATAACAATTTGAAGGACTTGGGAGTGATAATGTCAAGAGGACCTCACTTTCACGGATCACAACAGTGTTACTATCACATCTGCGAGGAAAATGATAGCATGGATAACGAGAACCTTCAAAACAAGGGATGTCATGGCAATGATGATCCTCTTCAAGTCATTGTTTTCTCTAGGCTGGAATATTTCTGTACACTAACAGTTTCATTCAAGGTAGACAAAACAGCAAATCTAGAGAATATACAGAAAACTTCATTACACGTATTAATTAAGTCAAGCACCTTAATTACTGGGAACTTTTGAAGTCCCTTGACCTTTACTCCCTGAAATGCACGCAAGAAAGATGGATCATAATTTACACTTGGAACATCCTAGACGAACTAGTCCCAAATCTATAAACAAATCACTCCCTAAGAAACAAAAGACTGCAGACGATGCAACATAACCCCAATGAAAAGCAGGGATACCATGTGTACACTAAGAGAAAAAGCAACAAGTGTCTAGGGCCCAAGACTGTTCAACAGCCTCCCATTATACACTACGGGGATTACCAATAGACCGCTAGCTGTGTTGATATGTTATTTTGTAAGTTGGAGACAGTACCTAGTGTCATGGCACAAGAATGTGACAAGTTCGGTCATTGAAAGGTCACCGACACTGACCTGCCGAAGTTTAAATCCCGGCACCACCCATGGGGATAGTCAAGTTGTAGATACAGAGCCCATAGGATTACGGCTGGCGGACGACACTACCATCTACCTAATAAACACCGGGCAGAGCAACTGTATTTCTCCAATGCCTCTATAACGTTCCACAAACCCACCGTACAACTATCTTCAAGAAGGAACTGCTGGATTGTAGTTAGCACGCTGGACTACGTGCGGCCAGCAGTAACAGCCTTGTTGATAAGGTCCTGATCCACCTGGAGGATTGGTCGAGGACCGGGTTGCGGGGGCGTTGACCCCCGGAACAAACTCCAGGTAGGAAACCGTGCCCTGCATACTGAAGCTTCCCTGGTAGGCTGTTTCTATATCTGTATCCCCTTTTTTAAACACTACCACAAATTTAGCTGAAAACTAGAGTTGTTGTTACTTATTTAAGACCAGTACATGCGACGACTGAGGTAAGAAATGTTAAGATATTAAAGACTACAACAGCTACACAAGCGGTAGACAAGTTAGGCGGGGCCAAGAACTATGAATCGACCCATCAAAACAATTACATGAACACACAGGATACAGATATAATGGGAAGGAGGGGGGGGGAGAGGTGTACAAGAGAATATACGAGTGACGTTACAAGAGCGCTACACGGTACGGCAGTGCCACATGGTCAGTATCACATTACTGAGGCTGAAGACAAATCACTCAACAGTCGAGGGACGACAGAGAAAGAAGGGAGGCAAGCGAGCGAGAGGTGTTACCTGGAGGTTATTCCGGGGATCAACGCCCCCGCGACCCGGTCCATGGCCAGGCCTCCCGATGGATCAGGGCCTGATCAACCAGGCTGTTACTGTTGGCCGCACGCAGTCCAACGTACGAGCCACAGCCCGGCTGATCCGGCACTGACTTTAGGTATTTGTCCAGCTCTCTCTTGAAGGCAGCCAGGGGTTATTGGTAATTCCCCTAATGCTTGGTGGGAGGCTGTTGAACAGTCTTGGGCCCCGGACACTTATGGCGTTTTCTCTTAGTGTACCAATGGCGCCCCTACTTTTAAACGGGGGTATTTTGCATCGCCTGCCCAGTCTTTTACTTTCGTAGGGAGTGATTTCTGTGTGCAGATTCGGGACCATTCCTTCCAGGATTTTCCAAGTGTAAATTACAATATATCTCTCGCCTGCGTTCCAACGAGTACAAGTCAAGCGCTTCCAAGCGTTCCCAGTAGTTAAGGTAATTGACAGAACTTATACGTGCAGTAAAGATCTCTGTACACTCTAGATCTGCAATTTCACCTGCTTTGAATGGAGATACTAATGTACAGCAGTATTCCAGCCTAGAGAGAACAAGTGATTTGAAAAGGATCATCACTGGCTTGGCATCTCTCGTTTTGAATGTTCTCATTATCCATCCTATCATTTTCTTTACACTTGTGATCGTGGCACTGTTGTGATCCTTGAAAGTGAGATCCTCAGACATTACTACTCCCAGGTCCTTTACATTATTTTTCTGCTCTATTGTATGGCCAAAGTTTGTAGTATACTCTGTTCTAGTTATTATCTCCTCCAGTTTTCCAAAACGGAGTAGTTGGAATTTGTCCTCATTGAACATCATATTGTTTTCCGTTGCCCACTGGAAAACTTTGTTTATATCTTCTTGGAGGTTAACCGCGTCCTCAGCAGATGACAGCCTCATGCAGATCCTAGTGTTATCCGCAAAGGATGATACGGTGCTGTGGTGTATATCTCTATGTCTGATATGAGGATGAGGAATAAGATGGGGGCGAGTACTGTGCCTTGTGGAACAGAGCTCTTCACTATGGTAGGTGTGAATAATAATCGTAAAATATTCGTAGACCAATCTCTTAAACTAAATGTGAATACGAGATTTGGCGATTCTGAGAGCACGTAACTGTCTAGTGTCAGTCCAGCTTTGTTGACCTTGTTTAATTCGCTTCCTTGGCATTGCCTTGTTTTGTCTCCCTTGTGTACGTGCCGCACTATAGTATTTTGTATGTGATTGCATTAGTACACTTTACTACGCACAATTACTGAAAACCTGCCCGCTTGTTGTCTGTCACGTAAAACTTTCAGAATCAGCAGTACTGATTGGGACGCAGGGATTGTGACCCCAGCTTCCCAGATATTTATGAAACAGCTGTGACAAACCAACAGAAGTATACGGTAATGCATAGCGCTAAGGTACTAATTAACAGTGGCAGTAGGTGTAACCGAGCGAGACAGGTTGCGTCATCGTCACAATTATGCTGGAGATTAACGAAGTTGTAGTTCATGGTCACGACCCCCGTATAACACCACTGCGGGTCGTGTAATGTTCAAAGCCAGCATTACCACCACTACGGGTAGACCACATACGGAACGTGGGACAGACTTGGAATACCTTTGCGGTTCAGTAGTGATGGTGTTTGAGGCTGAACTTCAAGTCATTATGGTGAGCCCTCTTAAGTCTTATTAACCTCCACCGTTACATTTTGCCCGAAGGACCAGTTTATTGGGTTGCAGTCAAATCTGCACATGTAGACAGCCTGTACTGTCTGCACAGACAGCCCATGCTGTCTGCCAGCTTAGTTCATATTTCGCGCTATGCTGGTGCTGCCACCTAGGCCTTGCCCCTTCAGTATGCCCAGATTTGCCTCGCTCTCACTCACACAGCGGCCTGGCATCAACACACAAGTACTCCCAGCTCTCTCGTGGGCATGGCCCTGCCCGGGCCATGGGAACAAACACACAAGCCTGTGTAACCCAACACTAGTTATCAATAAAGAAAGAAGCCTCCGAAGACGTATATCATTTAACCACCCGCTACCAGAATACCAAACAAGCCCGTTATACACACTGCTAAAACATACTGGAATGAGAGATATGGGAAGAAGTGGAAAATAAATCCAGTGAAAAGCAGGGGCGATATGGGCACAATAAGATAACATTACATGAACATGGAAATAAATGGTATCAAATACCGACACAGTGGAAATATAAACACACATGCAGTATAATGTGATCCTTTATTGACAACGTTTCACCCACACAGTGGGCTTTTTCAAGTCACACACAGATCTACCTGGGGTGGAAGGTACGGGAGTATTTATAGTCATGTTCAGAATGTTGAGGTCAGGTGGAGAATGCTGCATCTGATGATCTACCGGATGGAGTTACAGAGTCTTGGGTAGCTTGGCAGGGGTATTGGACAAGTTGTGAGTAGACCTTCTGCAGTGTTCTATGTTCTTATGTGGGATAGCGATGAAGTTTCTTGGCGAGTGGTTCAGCTATGTTATAGAAGCCGTTGTTCTGGTTGAAATTGTTGGTTATAGAGATAAGCGATGATTCCAGGATTCTTCGGTATTGAGTGTTGTCTTCTGTGGCGATAAGTCTCGAGTTTCTTTAGTTAATTAAATGGTTGTGTGAATTGCGATGTTGTACACAGGCATTCCTTGCATCGTCAGTCCTGCTTGCCTATTGGTGTTCTGAAATACGTGTTTGGAGGTCTCTTGATGTTTCGCCCACATATAATTTGTTGCAGTCATTACAAGGAATTATGTATACCCCTGCAGAGGATGGAGGCTTGTCCTGTCTACTACTGGTGATGTCCTTGATGGTCGTGGTTGTGGAGGTAGATACTTGGAATGATGTATTGGAAAAGATGTTGGAAACATGTTTGGCAATGGAGTTGGTGGGGAGGACTATGTATCTCTTCTCGGCATTGTCTTCTCTGGGTGTGTTGAAGATGTTTAATGCCCGCCGTCTGCAGTCTCTGATGAAGTGACGAGGATAGTGGAGTTTAGAAAATACTTGTTCAATTATAGTGCATTCTTCCTCGAGAAACTCATTGCTGCAGATTCTGAGTGCACGCAGGAAGAAGCCTATAATTACACCACGTTTGGTTTTCGTGTCGTGGTGAGAGTAGAAGTGGAGAAGATCGTTTTGGTTGGTGGGTTTTCGATAGACTTTAAAACGAAGTTCGTGGTCAGCTTTGCAGAGCAGAACATCAAGGAAAGGAAGAGTGTTGTCGACTTCAAGTGTGAACTGGATTGAAGGCTCGACCTGGTTGAGCTCGTCTTGGAGAGCTTGAACGTTGAAGCGTTTAGGAGTTATGAGGAGAATGTCAACATAACGGAGCCAGGTGACAGACGAAGGAATAATGGTGGAGAAACGTTCGGCTTCTAGATGTTCCATGTATAGGTTCGCCAGGACCGCACTGAGTGGCGAACCCATGGGTAGTCCAAAAGTCTGCTGAAAGAGGCGATTTTCGAAAGAGAAACACGTAAAGCCAACACATAGTTCAACAAGGTCGATGAAATCGCTGGCTGGAATGGGAAGATCAAGTGAATCGTCAATTTTCCTGCGCAAGAGATCGATGGCTTGTGTAGTAGGTACTTTGGTGAATAGGGAAGTCACGTCAAGGCTGGAAAGTTTCTTGTTCCTGATGTTGATGTTGCGATTGAGAAGATCACCCAGGTGTTTGAGATGTGCTGGACTGATAGTGCCCAAGAGTTTGGAGAGGTGTTTTGCGAGAATTCTTGAGAGCTGGTGGGGAGCACTGCCTATTCCCGAGGATATGGGCCTCAGTGGGATACCAGGCTTGTGAGTTTTTGGCAGGCCGTACATTCTGGCAGGTCTGGGGTTGCTTGGGATGGTGTGCAGAAGTTTCTTCCCTTGTTCTGAGTCCCTCAGAATGCGGCGAGTCCTTTGAAGAAAAGTTTTAGTAAGGTTGTCCACTTGGTTAGTTGTGAGAGGTTTGTAGGTATCTGGGTCATTAAGTACATTGAGCATTTTGTTCCTGTAATCGTCAGTGTTCATGATAACACCACCTCCTTTATCAGCGGTGACCCTGATGGACGTGTCTTCTGCTAAACCTTTGAGTGCATTGATGTAACGTCGAGGTATGACTGGGGAGCTGCGTGTTGAGATGGCTGCTGAGATGATGCCTTGAAGATAGCCTTTTTGGAAGTCGGAGTCATTGTGTCTGTAGTTTTTGGCGATGAAATTGAGGTCTTGTTTTGGTTTCGTGACTCCTGTTGCGAATTTGAGGCCTACGCTGAGGGCTTCAGTTTCTGTGGTTGACAGTGGACGAGATGAAAGATTTTGAATAATTTCAGGTCTTCCTAAACTTTTCCAATTACTATTATCGCAGAGTGTTTGTAGTTTCCTAGTAAGTCTGATCTTCTGTTGAACATTCGCTGTGGTAACTCTGCTGCGAATGATTTCGGCGGTGCGTCTGTTCATGTTGCCCCAGAGTGATGTGCCTAGTGTTCTGGCTTGGAGAAAAGCTTCCTTTGTAGCATTGTTTAAGTCAACTGCACACTCTTCAAGGTAGGTCAGAGCTGTAGCGGAGAAAGGTGGTTTGATGTTGGCAATTTGAGGAGGAGTAGATCTTGGTAAGACCACCGCTGATAAAGGAGGTGGTGTTATCATGAACACTGACGATTACAGGAAAAAAATGCTCAATCTACTTAATGACCCAGATACCTACAAACCTCTCACAACTAACCAAGTGGACAACCTTACTAAAACTTTTCTTCAAAGGACTCGCCGCATTCTGAGGGGCTCAGAACAAGGGAAGAAACTTCTGCACACCATCCCAAGCAACCCCAGACCTGCCAGAATGTATGGCCTGCCAAAAACTCACAAGCCTGGTATCCCACTGAGGCCCATATCCTCGGGAATAGGCAGTGCTCCCCACCAGCTCTCAGGAATTCTCACAAAACACCTCTCCAAACTCTTGGGCACTATCAGTCCAGCACATCTCAAACACTCGTGTGATCTTCTCAATCGCATTCGCAACATCAACATCAGGAACAAGAAACTTTCCAGCCTAGACGTGACTTCCCTATTCACCAAAGTACCTACTACACAAGCCATCGATCTCTTGCGCAGGAAAATTGACGATTCACTTGATCTTCCCATTCCAGCCAGCGATTTCATCGACCTTGTTGAACTATGTGTTGGCTTTACGTGTTTCTCTTTCGAAAATCACCTCTTTCAGCAGACTTTTGGACTACCCATGGGTTCGCCACTCAGTGCGGTCCTGGCGAACCTATACATGGAACATCTAGAAGCCGAACGTTTCTCCACCATTATTCCTTCGTCTGTCACCTGGCTCCGTTATGTTGACGACATTCTCCTCATAACTCCTAAACGCTTCAACGTTCAAGCTCTCCAAGACAAGCTCAACCAGGTCGAGCCTTCAATCCAGTTCACACTTGAAGAAGAAGTCGACAACACTCTTCCTTTCCTTGATGTTCTGCTCTGCAAAGCTGACCACGAACTTCGTTTTAAAGTCTATCGAAAACCCACCAACCAAAACGATCTTCTCCACTTCTACTCTCACCACGACACGAAAACCAAACGTGGTGTAATTATAGGCTTCTTCCTGCGTGCACTCAGAATTTGCAGCAATGAGTTCCTCGAGGAAGAATGCACTATAATTGAACAAGTATTTTCTAAACTCCACTATCCTCGTCACTTCATCAGAGACTGCAGACGGTGGGCATTAAACATCTTCAACACACCCAGAGAAGACAATGCCGAGAAGAGATACATAGTCCTCCCCACCAACTCCATTGCCAAACATGTTTCCAACATCTTTTCCAATACATCATTCCAAGTATCTACCTCCACAACCACGACCATCAAGGACATCACCAGTAGTAGACAGGACAAGCCTCCATCCTCTGCAGGGGTATACATAATCCCTTGTAATGACTGCAACAAATTATATGTGGGCGAAACATCAAGAGACCTCCAAATACGTATTTCAGAACACCAATATGCAAGCAGGACTGACGATGCAAGGAATGCCTGTGTACAACATCGCAATTCACACAACCATTTAATTAACTAAAGAAACTCAAGACTTATCGCCACAGAAGACAACACTCAATACCGAAGAATCCTGGAATCATCGCTTATCTCTATAACCAACAATTTCAACCAGAACAACGGCTTTTATAACATAGCTGAACCACTCGCCAAGAAACTTCATCGCTATCCCACATAAGAACATAGAACACTGCAGAAGGTCTACTCACAACTTGTCCAATACCCCTGCCAAGCTACCCAAGACTAACTCCACCCGGTAGATCATCAGATGCAGCATTCTCCACCTGACCTCAACATTCTGAACATGACTATAAATACTCCCGTACCTTCCACCCCAGGTAGATCTGTGTGTGACTTGAAAAAGCCCACTGTGTGGGTGAAACGTTGTCAATAAAGGATCACATTATACTGCATGTGTGTTTATATTTCCATTACATGAACATCCTTGGCCCCAGACTATTCTACATCTTATCAGAAGATATCAAACACTACTTGGACAAGTGTAGAAGTCTTCAAAAAGAAACTATACAAGCATCTCTAAGTGCCAGATCTGCCAGGCTGTGATTAATATGTGGGCCAGCGGGCCTCCAGCAGCAACAGCCGTCAGGGAATAGAAAAAAAACACTAAACTCATCACAGGCATATCAAAGGTATAAAGTCAAGTGTTCTCGTATCTATACTGTACTTCATGGGCATAACTCAACTTACTAGCCTGAGGACTTCCAACTAAATAATTCAAACCTTAAGTCAATAAGCGTAGCTGCTCAGTTCATTACGTAAATTCTCCAATATTAATACTGGAGAATTTACTGATGTGGCAAAATGAAAATGACCTGCACATGCAGTCGACAGTCACTAAACCTCAGCTTAAGGGCACGTCAGTTCCCCAGTCTTCTAATAATATCTGAGAAAATCTCAGATATTAGGCAAATGCTATAGTAATTATGGACAAAGATTATAAGGGGAAAAATAAACGTATTAGGAGACGGGGAAACTCATGCGCCTCTTAAATTTACTAGCCCGGGTGAGATTCTGCCACTTCAACTGAAGCCTCCTCCACCGTCCAAATACTTCACATCAACTACACCTAAATCGTTTTATCTATAAACAAATGCACTAAATCACTCAACTTAGGATAAACCATTACGAAGATGATTAAAGATAACTAACCACAATAGTGTTATCTAGGTCGTAAAGGACGTCAAAGCTCAAAAGATACATTAGAAAAATATATGTAATATAACAGAACAGATTAATATTGTTTATAAACTAGACATGAGCAACGTATGAATAATTTAATAAGGATAATTCGCACCCACCAGAGGATATTATAGGACTTGTACAGGATAGTCGATAGGAACCATAATTTTTAAAGGGGTGAACTAGAAAGCCAGCGGAAGGCCTCTGTCATATGACCAAACGTTTCAAGCTACGGGTCATCATTATGACTATGGACCGCATCAGGAAACACCAGTCCTGTTTCCTGACAAACCTTACCTAACCTAGTCAGTACGACTCGCGCAATCGTAATAACACGACTGCAAACAAATCACAGAATGGGTGTTGCCCCACCCTTTCTGTGATTAGTCAGTATTATAGATCATTTCTGAAATATGTTTTATGTTAAGAAGTTAAAGCGTGTGTAAAGGGAAATCAATGAACTAAAGCTGACCCACACAAGACTGACGTAAGTCTGAATCAACATTACATTCACCAATCAGTTACTCCTCTCCGTCACGCCACTCTTGATACGCTGTTCATCAATCTCTCGCCCCCACTGTTTGTAAGAGCTGCGATACTGAAAGAAACTTCTATTCACAAGCAGCAAGTTAGCTGCCCAGAAGACGGCAGAGAGCACTGAAGGTCTGATTTAAAAATTAAACACTTTTATATTGATATTACTTCATCCAGGTAACTTCTCAGTATAAGTTTTCTTTCTATTGAAATGATTGAAGCTGATCACTCAGCAATTCTTTCTGCTGCTGTCAAGTATCTAGCGTTCACTTCCTATAATTGATCCCTGCTAAGCATTTTAGTGGTATATTTCCTGAGTTTGTCCCAGTAGGCTCCATTACGTACCGAATCATGCTATCAAGTCTGTCTTTGTAGCTCTTGTGTATATTAACTGCTGGTTTAGAGTACCTCCGGGTACTTTTTCAAGCAAAATGCTACTGTCGAACACACACTACAGCCCCAAGTTAAAACAGTCCGCATCAGTTAAAGAAAACTGTCAATATCGAAAGACCCCTTCAAGTCCGTGGTCCCTACAGACAGTATATTACCTGTAAGTTGCACGTTTACTCATTCTATGCGGGAAGCAAATGATCTCTGTTTTCTCCTGATATTTCACAGATTTTTCAATAAAAGTTGCAGTATACACCTGTAACATGTTTCGAGGACTTTCCTACTTCCTGCAAATGAACATGCTTTCTTGTTGGTTGTCTGTTCAACCAGGCAGTTGCTGTAACAGCCCGCTGGCCCACATAGCCATCACTGCCTGACTGATCCGGCACTTAACAGAGGTAGTGATCCAGCTTTATTGGGACAACGTTTCACAAAGTTGCCCCATTAAATGCTTGTTCCGCATCGTCTGCTTTCTTCACTACTGTTGGCAGTAGACAATTTGGATGTAAGCATTGTCTTTCAAAGAGCCGTGAGCACAGACCCTTCCTATACCAAGTAACTGGAGTACTCTACCATCATTAGTGTTGCTACAGTAATTTTTTTTTCCTCGAAACGACAGAACGTTGTTCCAGCTCTTCCACGTAAAGACGAAATTGTGTTTTTTATGCCGTTCCATGAAGACTGGACTGTTTAGTAACCTGTCGTCCGAGTTTATCACCTCAGTCACAGTTAACACAGTTAACAGTCACAGTTAAATCATGTTTTCCTAAGTCCAACTGAAGACGGTTTATATCAGTACTGAATTTCAACTTTATACAGAAAAAATGTATGCTTACTTGTGTATCGTTCACTATTAGATGTCGAGAAGACTGAAGCTGGAAAGACCGTGATTTGTGCTAGTTATTTTGCTCTAACTGTAGTTTGTCTTTTATATAAACAACCATTTGCCTAAGTTACCAATTATGTCTTTACATCACCTTCATACTCTCGCTCCATACATCATTCATACAATGCTGTATAACACCTAAGCATTATGATTCCCATCCAATGCCTTTTCATGTTTGCCATAGTTTAACAGTCCAGCAGTATGCACGATCTTCATGTTCCGCGGGGTTTGAAGCTCATACCATTTCCTAAAACTGGCCTACTTTTTTTCTTAAACAGATTCAGACATGTTCTTGATAACAATGTATTATTACTATCATATTAAAAACGCGCGTCGTGAAGCGCGATCATAACAATAAATTTTAAGAGCTCCAAGGACCTCTAAAGTAAATGCATTCCCTGGAACACTTTCAGCGATAAGTGGTATTTTACTCTTTACAAATATATCATTCCAGGAATCTATGGCGGATACATAAACACAGTGACAGTGGTGGTTTACACAGCTGTCGGCAGTAAGCCATTTGGATCCATCTTTTTCTTTAGGGTGAGCTGTGCTCTCACCTATCATACACATGAACAAGTGACGGAAAAGTATCACAGGAGTTGCTACAACTTTTTCTCTAAACGCCGCAAAAATGTTAGTGAGGGGAGATTAGATTCTGCCGCCGACGCAGCTAGTTTATTGTGCACCCTATATCCATCCTGAGGACGGTAGCATAAGAGCATACGGATACACAAGGCCTAGGAACTAGACCCCAAAAGGCGTTTACAGGAGCACATCTTGATTTATCTGTTGCAAGCAAATTTAGGAAATTTGCTTAATGTCTATCTTATTTTTATAAATTAAGATATCCTGACATATCAGAGTGGAAGGAGAGGGTCCGGCATCTCTCCCTACTAGTATGCCTGTTAACCTCGCCACACTAACCACCACCTCAATTTCAACTGATAATGCCACAGAGGCCGTGGAATTACTGACCACAGCTGTATTTATTAAGAATAAAATGTCTAAAAAGCTAGCTAACAATCGTGGTCAATTACAGGGTCATAATGACGTTGAGTACGTCACACTAAGTATTGATGGTAAATTAAGCAGTGATTATATTCATAGTACCATTCAAATCAGCGGCGGCCATAGCGTAGAAAATAGAAACATGACGAAAAACATGAGCACCGAGCGCCGTGGTTGCGCTGCTTGTGTTGAACTGCCAACCACCGGCACTAACAGCCTTGACTAAGAAGTCGTCAACCAGGAGACCTGGTCCCGGATCCGACCCGTGTGAGACTGATCCTGAACCATCAACAGGTAGGTACGTTAACTTCGGTTAATTTACTCTTAACAAATCAATAATTAGCGTCACTTCGGTAATATTCTTCTCAAATGGACAAGCCTCTTATATACAAGTGTGTCGGGGAGCTTAAGTGTGTGTGCAGCAAGCATCAAGAGCCTCGGTCATCAGGCTCTCAAAAGGCTTCAGTTGCACACTTTCACAAAGCACTAGACTTCGTTGCCATCACTAATGATCACTAAACACTGATACTATCACGTGACTGATCACAATTAGTTTCAACTCGAAGGCCGTAAGTCGCAAAACACTTTTGCGCACCAGCGATGGCAACAAATTTAAACAAAAAATCTCGAAATTTAGGCAGAAAACAACAGTGACAGTTTCAGCAGCTCCGGTGATCGAACACCTTAGAGAATGTTAAATTTTCGACCACCACGTGGATGCTCAAAATTTACTAATGACTGATTAAAGAGTCGAGTATGATTGATTTACTGATGGACGATTTAACGACTACGATAATATACATCTGTGGCAAATAGTTATTAGTTTTCAATACAAGTAACATGCTGCAAGGCGCGCGCGCGCGCACACGCACACACACACACACACACACACACACACACACACACACACACACACACACACACACACACACACACACACACGCAACGCCACTTTTCAAGTCTTGTATTCAATGCTCCTTCCCTCCCTCCATCAAATTTGATTTACACTCTCATTATTCACTCCGCAGACTTTCATACGAGGGAATATTGACGTATGTGACGGCTCCCTCCTCTCCACAAACTGATTTGCCCATCTGTGTATACGAGGATATCATCTTCTGATTTATCCTCTAAAATTCGTCCACCCCTTATAGGTAGTTTCTAGCCTTTTGACTTTCACCATACCTACTGTACTCTTAAAACAGTGTATGGAGATGGCTAGAAACTGAAGTAAAATCTAACACGCTTAGCACTTCTGAATACGAAGTACACAATGAAGCCTCCTGCCGAAAGCGGCAGTAGTTATGGGAATGTGTTAAACCAATAAGAATCACACAGCGTCTAGGGAATAAGAGGTAATCAGGTTTAACTCAATGAAGGGAAGGGTGCTCCAATTCCTCGTCTAGAGCATTCAATCAGTATCAAGGCACCACTTTGGAAGGGTCCATAAGCTGACTGAGTTAAAAGGCACGGAAATAAGGAGATAGTACACGTCAGTGCGAGATTGAGGATGTGTTGAAGTGTGCCACTAGTGATGTATCCT
>NC_091351.1:11278116-11315616 GCF_038502225.1 Cherax quadricarinatus
TTTAGGACATGGCTGACTTGTTCCCATTGTAGGTTTTTGTTACCGAAGTTGAATTTTGGGAAGATACCTTCATAATTGATGATATTTTGCTGGTCAGGAGCCCTGTGCATACATGTCTGTACCTCTTATGTTGTGATCCGAGTGAATTGTCTTTGATACGGTTATATCCTGAATCAGATCGTCGCTGTCAGTGAAGATGACATCCCAGCGTATTTTCTAGTCTTGTAGGCTCTAATATTTGCTGGTTTAAAGTGAATTTGGTGCAGAGATTTAACAGGGCGCGCGTGTGTATTTTCATCTGAGCTGCCTCCTGATAAAATATTATTTGCTACACTCCTCCATTATAGGTGTCTCAGGTTGAAATCTCCCAGTAGCAACACGTTTGGGGCCAGAGTTGGAAGATTTTTCAGACAGTGGCTGATTTTAAAAAGCTGTTCCTGGAATTGCTGGAAAGTTGCATCCGTAGGCTTGTATAAAACCACAATAACAAAGTTTTGGTGTCAAGTCTTTACTGCCAAAACTTCAACTACATCATTTGAGATGTTTAGTAGTTCTGAGGAAATGAGCGACTGTGACGTAGGTGGTATGTTGAGACATGGCAAATTAAGCTTAGAAATTTTCTTCACTACTGCGTGGGAATGGTAGCCCTGAGGTGTATAGGACTAAAGAATCCACTCTTGCCTAAAATTTTCCTAATAAATGTTGAACTGTGCACGTATCCTTAACAGGCGATATATCGTGCGTATTACATGACAGAAGAGCACACTTCATATTGGACTCGCTCATGTGGTGCATGGTGTTAAGAAAGAATCCTTGTTCAAGTATCTGAAGGCTCTTATATTTGCTAAACCACGCATGTGATACCAGCCTTGTATTTATAGAAGCCTTTGGCCACGGATTAAGTTACAGCCACTAGATCGTTTTGCATTCCTGCAACATTATGCACTCCTCTTGCCATACTGGATGAGGGTTTACCCTTCACCTCCTGATAGAGCACTTTACACCACTTAAATTGCACTTAATGATCACAAGTAATTCGGGGAAATCACGTACGGGAGAATATACACAAATATTAAGGAATGCAATTATTTATTACACCAATGATGAAAAGTACGAGGAACACAAGGTTACAGATTATACAAGGATACTGGTTAGACTTCCCCTTATTACAAAAATGCAGCAAATATCTCCATGTCTATGAATTTTGGTTTGGAACAATATTGGTAGATTCATCTCGAAACTTATTCGACAGCCGCACTGTCGACGTGTCTAAAACCTTGTGCGAGAGCAATACTAGTAGACAGCACCCAAAAGTATATGCCGATTTCTGTTTGCAAAGGTGGAATTACCGCTCGTGATCCCCCCCCCCCTCCCGGGCAGGTGTGGGAACACCTGTGAGTCAACACGCTCCTCCGACTCCCAAGTCAATGCATCACATCTTATAAGACTTATCTAGTAGTTATGGCGAAATCATCGTATTTTATCCATCCACACACACACACACACACACACACACACAGTTTTCCAGCCACTTGCTGACTGTGACAAGTGAAAGCATCTCGCGCCCCGAGTGGAAAGTCTGATATTTAACCCCCATAAAAACACTGCTGCTATTGGTAAGGCTGCATTACACAGCAATTTGCTCATGACTGATGCTACGGTAATGACGACCAAGACAGTCTTTTAGCTCAGATACAATGCATGAAGTATTACAGCAAAATTTTAAACTGTCTTGATTTATCAAGAACTAATCCTGTGTTATTCGGCGCAGTGTGGGGGGGGGGAAGGCTCGATCCTCCATTCGCTAATATCGCCGTCATGTCTAACCAAACTCTTGGTACTGTCAAGTAAAAATTATCAAACATTAGGTTCTCTTACAAAGTATTCATTGATTATTTTTTCAGAACTATAATTTACTTGTAAAACTATTCATTTAGACTTTAAAAGGAGAATGAAGACACTTCCTAGTCAAAAGTGGATTTTTTTAATAGTCCAAGTCTCGGTTTGAATGTATGCGAAATCGGTGATTTACTAGTGACAGTGTTGAGCTGCTGTACTCGGTAAACAGTGGTAATATTCTGGAGACAGTGGGGAATCAATCCTCGTATACAGTGTATTTTTATGACTAATATAATTCCATTGCCTCGCCTATAACAAATTCTAGAGAAAATAATTTTTCTTCAAACTAAAGACGAATATATATGAATTTGTACTACCTTAGCTATACACACACACACACACACACACACACACACACACACACACACACACACACACACACACACACACACACACACACACACACAGTTGGCTATCGTGAAACACTTCACTTTAGACATGGCCTGATTTCTTTGCGCGCAATGAAGAATACTGCTAATCAGCTTCAAAGATCCTTACCTGTATCTATTTTTTCACTGACACTGAGCTGGCATTCTTCCATGTCTCTGCATCGCTGCACTTCTGACCACCTTAAGGAAAAGGCATTTCCCAAAGTCCCTGTGACTGCGGTTTTTAGCTGCCAGTTAAAAACTCCTCACAGCTCTTAACAGCTTCCTCGTATTCACACTCAACAGCACAAGGGTGAAGATTGAGAGACACACAGCACCAGGGTATTTAGTTAGTAGTCTTTCCTTCCATAAAGAAATGCGCCTTGATGGTGAAGGGTTCCTCACTCAAGGAATTGGAACCAGTTAGCTTCCCCTTTCCCGCATCAACACTTACCCCCTTTCCATTTCCCAGGCGCTGAACTACCCCCTAGGGGTTTAACGCTTCCAGTGAACAAAATAATAATCTAGTTCCGGGAGCACTGAATGTGAAAAAGTTTATTAGTGTTCTTTATCATGTGAGGGCGCCATGTTAGCAATGCATACTCTATGGTGGCTGTAACGTAATATGTCGTGCACAGATTACAAAACTTATGCCTGTATTTTATAGCAGTAGTATAGAAAATGGATATTTGATGCCTGGCTGTACACGATGGCTACTGAAAAAAAAATATCTTTAGGTATTACGTTGATTTCTGCTCTTAATCCATTCAAAATCCGAGCCAAGACCGTCTGATATTAAGAGGACAATATGTTGTTTATGGTATTTTACCGAGTAGACGTTTCATCCACCAGGTGGATGAAACTTCAGTAAAGAACAATAAACCGCATATTGCCTTATTAACATACTTGCCAGTATGCAATACCACTGAAATACTAGTTTCAATTGAGGGTTCTTTTACACCCACGCACCGGCCTGACGTCAGACTTCTTTGTTCAGTCTCTTGCTATTAGCGGGTCATCACAACCTGGTTGATCAAGCGTTCGTGGGCACTTAGGGGTGTATTTTAATTGCTTCAAGTACCGCTTTTAGTGGCAAATATATTTAGTATATATTCACTTTTACTTTCTGGTGTGTTTCTCTAGTTATTCTTAATATATCTTTCCCAGTTTTGGAGGTTTGGCCGAAGACCGGGCCACGGGGGCGGTTATATATGTAACCATAAACTTTTATAAAGTCCTCCAAGAAATACATGTGGGTATTAATTATAGAGGACAGGTCTGGGGCTGCCACGGTAGCCTGCAAGTAGGTCTTGAGCCCTGTCTGTAACTTGACTGATACTTACTGCTAGTCTCTTGTTCTCTTCCCGCCTCAATATGACAACATTCCACCCGAACACCTCAAAATAAGTGCATGTATATCTATGTAATAACTGGTATGAGAGGGAGCGGGTGAGGAGGGATCCAAACCAGATGTTGAGAAACCATTGCAAGAGATTTCCTAAGACTCGTCCATCTAACCTTAATACAAATTATACACCTGCAAAACACGTTAAGTGCCTCCATGTTACTTCCATATTTAATTATTTATGGCAGTGATAAAAGTGACAAGATTGTGTTGGTGGGGGATAAGGGAAGAGAGGAGCATGTGACCGTTTGCAGCCCGGCCTGAGGCCACATTGCCTTGCTGACTGACTAATCAACCTGTTACTCCCAGACGGCGGGCACCACAGCCTGGTCGATCAGGCCAGAAACCAGGAGGCCTGGTCTTGGAGACTTCAGTAGTGCAATGAGGATAGCAAATATTCCATTAAATGTTCAGCAGCTACAGGCACTTCCAAGGTTTCGTTCCAGCAGAGCTGTAGTGTCTACTGGGAGTGTCAGGTGGTGGGTGTGGGGCAGGTGAGGGCAGGGAAGCTGTACAGAGCCACACTCATTTCTTACACAAGGTTCTTCAGGGAACATTACTCATCAATACAATATCGTGATGAAACCCTGAAGTCACAGATGTCCACGATGGCTGATAGAAGCAAGCTATAACATACAAAGTTATAAAAGTATAAGAAAGCACAGAAAATAAGCTAATTATAAGTGATCACGAGGCGCCACATTAAAATAAAAAAAATATGGAGCCGAAGGGTTATTAACGGATTTTTCTTTAAAAACAGTGCAAGAAAAACTGAATAAATTCAACGAGGTGATATAACCATTAGATATTAAAAATATATACTCCGCATGTTTATAAAGACATGACACCACGAGCACAGCTCTGCTCTTGTAGCTACAAACAGGTACTGTAATTTCATTCGACTTTTGAGCTTCCCCATTTTATTTTCTGCATAATTCCTATACGATACCAGACAAAATTTTAACTTTTGTACGAAACTTTTACAAAAACTTACTATCCAGGAGAGTGAACCAACGAGTGCACAGAACGAGGAAGCACACAGCTATGCCTGAAACTTGCAGAGGGGCCAAGAGTACATACCAACCATATGTAATGAAAATTTTAATCTGCAAGTCACGCAGGAATATGGAGATGGTGAGAAAACGATAGTGAAAGTCGAACATGGAGAGGATAGGGGTAGAGGGAGAATGGCGAGAGCGCGCAGGCAGCACAAGCAGGAAGCAGGAAGGTGTGTGTGATAGGGTAAGTGGAGGGAAGAGGAAGTGCTGAGCTGATGCTGTCAGCACCAGAAGGGAGGGGGAGGCACGCAGACAACCTGTAATTTCCATGATCACCGTTCCTCCCTCCCCTCCCACCCTACCAACATGCCTCCAGCAACACATGACCAACATCCAGACCTCCCTCTCGCCCTACCACTTGCCCCATGGCCAGCCCTATCTTCACATGACAAGCATCAACCCTCCCTCTCTTCACAGGACAAGCTGCTCGTTCCTCCCTCCTCCAACCAGCTGTGTCCAGTACCACGTCCTTCCTCTTCCCAACCAGATGTCACCACCACATGCCTGACGACACAGCGATATATCTTCATTTTTTTTTTTAATTTTGCGTTCCAAATACAACAAAGTTCCAATACTGATCGAGTCGCAGTGTATGCTTGTGGCAGTCTGTTAATTTGTCCTTCACTAACAGATTCAAGAGATGTAGGATCAAGTCCTGGAGGCCAGGAATCAAAGTCGTTCGAAGAGACTTTAAGGGTTTAAACCAAGAGGTATGAATCTACCCCTGGAAACAGGAGAGTACATTACTCCGTCACTCAACTACCTAGCACTTCATATTGAAAAAAACTAAACTAATTTCTAGAGGCATTTTTAGATGTATCGGTTCGTCCTGGATCGTCTACAACAGAGGACATCTTCAGTATTTTGCTGAAAAGAGCCTCATTCAGAGAGCATAATAATCCAGCAATGACGGATAATTCTCTAAATCTCCTCTCCAAATTGTTGGTTAGTTCGGAAGTGTTCCCGATACACTACTGTAACCTTACACTTTATATTTAAAAATAAAATATAATTTAGAAGCGTGAAGGACAGAACTAGCAGTGTGTGACGATGACGGTGAGGGGCGGGGAAAACCTTGTGACAGAGAAAGGGTATGTACGGTAGAGGAGGAAGAGGGGAAGAATGAGGGGAAAGAATGAGAGAGGGGGGGTGAAATATCAGCAGTACAAAAAAAATATGAAAAACAGTGACAAGTCAGGCATACAAACGTATGCTAAAGATATAACCATTACTAACAATCTCTAGCTTGAAAGTGGTGTTGGATCAGGGCTTATTGTAATTAGAAATTATAGCCTAAGTAGTGTAATTAGTGTGCATGCACCGACTGCATGGCCCAGGCGTCCATGTGGCCGGAATCCGTGGTAAACAATGCGAGACACCCTGCACGCAGTCATCTCACAATACAAGGTCAAATGTGTAAATATATACATGTCTATGCACGAGATAAGCGCCAAAACAGTGCTCAAGGTTGCGAGACAAGTCAGGTTTTTATAAAAGCAAACAAACAAGTATGTGGGAAGCAAAGTTCTAGCGTCAGCAGCCCTCACACCCATGCAGAATGTCTGTTAGCATATCTTTCTGGCACCAGTGTTACACGTGCACTGTTTCATGGTTCTTATCAACCACCAAGTTGCCAGCAACAAGAGTTCATGGCCGTTTTTCCTAACATTCTTATACTTATGTACATAATGTACACAGTAAAGAAAATATCTGTAAACTTACCGGAATCGTTAAGAAGTTAACGGGGGAAATATGGATAGATTGCTGTCAAAGATAATTTACAAAGCACCAGAAGTCTGGTTATTTAGCGCTTTCTAATGCAAGTTATAAACATTAATTCGTTGCCAGCATTAACAAGCTTCCAGGCACCAACACTTGTTCATCAATATCAACGTGCTGTTATCTTGACTAATATAGTCAAATAACTTGGTCCAAATGATATCCACAATTAGCTCCAAGTTATCGGCTATACAGAAGTCACTACTATTTTAAAGATAGGGGAAAATCTCTCGGGTATTTTGGTTGAGAAACAGGTTGCTGAGCTCTTAAAAAGGCACCCAGGCCTCTCCAACTGAACTTCGGTAAGGTGACCCCCAGCATTAGGTAGGAAGGCTCTAGATCCCCTTTCCAAATTAAAATGACCCAACGTCAGGTGACAAACCTCGCCACCATAATGTGACCTAGCATCGGCAGGGGAGGAAGGGAAACTAACAAAAACCCTGCCACCACAATAATATGACAAAGCATCGAGGGGAGAGCCCCCGCGACCTGTGTGAGAACACAGGTATGCATCGTCATGCACCTCTCAAATCAAGCCACCTGTTATCCACAGCATAAAGCCGCTAACAAGAAGCCTGGGTCTCAATCCCGCAGGCCAGTCCCCGTGTGTCTTTGCAGGATGGGTATGGAATGCATAAGATATCAAACTACCCCGGCGACACACTAAGTTAATCTCTGAACAGATTCTACTGATGTCTCCTCGTTATAACACAAACAAGTGACTGAAAACAGAGGCCGAGGCAGTCTTGCAGCCTCTGCGGCGTTGCTGATGTTACTGCCTAATAGCACTGATTCATATTTAACCAGTAAATTAAGGACTATACCTTAACAGCATCAGCGGTGACACTGATGCCACCTGCTATTTTTCCACCCTTTCAAATGTTACGAGTGAATGAAAACCAGGACTCTTAATGCACTGCAGCAGTGGCCGCGGCCCGTAGTCACGTCCCACCAAGGTCACCCAAGTTATTAAGGCGCGCCACACCTGGCCCACCACAGGTAAAAAAAAATATATACTGCATCTACGCTGCTGACTGCACTAAGTGCTTTGCTCAATTACCACATTCCATAAACATTGTAACTATCATAGAACAGGGCAGTAGCAAACTGTGGGTGCACCCACTAGGAGAATTAGCGAACTGCGAGTGTGTACTCGCATCATATATTTATTTGGTTCATCTAAGCAGCTTAGCTAATAACAAGTAAAACTTGCGAACATTTAAAATAGCAAGCAACACTTGCAAAATTTACAAGTTTTTAATTACATTCACTAATTTACTATTTTTTTCTACAAGTTTCGTAAGTTATTAATCTATAGTTTCTTTTCCAATATGATTAGTCCGAGACCGGGTGATTATCCTTCAAATCATTGCAATATAAAAGGCATGTGGTAACAATAGCTAGGCATAACATGGAACAGCAGCAGCACACTGTAGATGACTTTCGGGAGTCACCGCCCTCGAGGCCCGGTTCCAGACCTGGTTGATGGCCTGATCAACCAGACTAGTGCTAGCTGCAGCAGTCCAATCTAAGCAACCACAGCTTGGTTCATCGGGAACTGACGCGAGGGGTCGGTTGGTAATTCCCTTTATTTACGAAGGAATAGCTTTGAAAAGATTAGATGCTTTACAACGAGTTCACTTACTATAATCACTGCACCCGTATAAACGTAAGTAACCATTCTTACAGTATTCATTACCTTTGTAACTTGTGAGTTCATTACCTTGTACCTAGTTCAGCCATCAAAACTCTGGGGCTCAGTCCCTGGACCCATTACGTACCTCTGTAATCTGTAAATACCTTTGTAACTTGTCATGATTGTGACTAGACCTACCTGGAGTTCATTACCTTTGTAAATTGTGAATTCATTACCTCTGTAACTTGCTCAGCTATCAAAACTTTGGAGTCCAGTCCCTGGACCAATTATGTACCTCTGTAATCTTTTGACTACCGCCCACAGGATGGGTATGGGGTGCATAATAAACATATTAAACTAACTAACCCTGCTTGTCACCGAGGGTGCACTGCATCGTCTATCGATCCTCTTTGCTGTCGTAGGGAGTGATTTTGGGGCCAGGCAGTTCATAATTTCCCAGATGCAAATTATAATGCTGCACTCTTGCCTACGTTCCAAGGAGTACAGTTCGGGGGACAAATGCATATTTTATACCCACTTCCTAAGATATTAAGAACATAGAAACCTAAAGTTATTTGATGAAAGTCAGTCAACGTTTCCAGGCAGCAAGACGAAGTCATGACAACGATATTCATAAAATCACAATACACAGCGGGGGCTGGCTACACTAACCATGTCATTAGTGTCTAGACCAGCATACTTACAAACTCCACGTTATCAACTCTGCTAAATCAGCAGAGCAATCTATCTTCATGGTAGCTGACCCAGTATTATCTTGAATTATCTCCGAGGTATTCAGCTTTGGATGTTTTGCCTAACACATTAATGGGAATGTGGGACAGACCATCCTGAGAGATTGTACTTACCAAGTGATATTAACTCCAACTCTGCCGAAGCAAAACTTACGTTCTCGTGGCTACTGAACATACTGACATGTTTGACTATACTCTCAATATCTTACTTAAGTATACCAGCTCAGGGTGACATTTCATTATCTGATGATAAAAAAAAAAGATAGGGAAACAAACTTCTGTTCAAGGCAGCAGCACACTGCGGATGTACCTTATTTTGTTTAAACCTTATGAATAAATTTAAGAGTTATTCAACTTCTAAAACTAAAGTTTTATTTAGGTCATAAGTCTTCACTTTCGGATAAGGTTTAGTTTAGTACGGGCAGCATAAATTATGAAGCCTAGACAACAGGTATACATTTGGGGAGAATACTGCCAGTCATTCTTACCACTTTCACTTTTCCGAACACGCGCTATTATCATGTAGAACATTAGCTAAAATACAAGGAAAATCACCAGATTTTAAGTGCAAAATATTAAAACAAAACGCAGATTAACAGTTCTGTTAAAATATTCACAAGAAGCTTGACCCGAGACTGGCCACGGGGACAGTGACCCCCCCCCCTTCAGAATAAATCGGGTAACTGGAAGCAACTTGGTATACTCTAAACTTATTTCCATGGTAGGTTCTCCCTGCAGCTTTATATCCGAGACGTTACTAACAAAATGCGTAATAAATCATTAGCGTACACAAAACCTCGTTAACAAGAGCACTGTCAAAACTTCCCTTGTCAGCGCCGCGTAACTTAGCTTATGGTGTTCCGGAACGCACTAGCCTAGTGTACTGCTCATTAAGTCTGGCCTAATGTGCCGCAACCCATTCCATGCCTTCATTTGCTCTCCCTTCTCAACACCCACCCTTCCTACCTTCCCTCCCACTCTTCCATTCCTCCGTCCCTCTATTCCTCTTCCCTTACTTTCCCTCATTTTCCTTCCACAGGCTACCCACCGCTCGCCCTCTCATTCTTCTCCCCTCATTATCCCGACATTTCCTATGCGGACCAGTATGCCAACGTGTCCCGCTGTCAGTGCACTAAATTTACCCAGTGCCGTAATGTCCGTACGTGTCAGCTATACATTATATAAAGTAGTCTGCCCCCCTTTAACTGCTGCTTACTATGCAGTAACCACCTCGAGATACCCCCACCCCCCTCACACATACACCTTCCCCTCGCTTCCGCTCCCTCCCCTCCAAACTGGATAGCATGTTCGTCAAGCACTGGTTAGATACCCAGGCAAGGAGAGGCATGTGGACGAACCACAACTGCGTTCCACATTGTGTATCTCACCTACCTTAAAAAAGATGTGTTAGGGTTATTAGAGGTGCGCATGTTGAGGCTGTATTAGACAACTGTGAAGCTGCATAAATACTTAAGATGAGCTACCACAGGCAGAAAACTGCCTTTTCATACGCTACCATTTTTTAGGTAAAAAAAAAAAAAACTAGGAAAAGGTCTGAAAAATATACACTTTCTTCCTGGGAAATGTCATCACTGTTTAGGCTTCTGTTTTCAATATTCTAAACATCCACCCAATCGTGTGTCTAGCCTTGGCTATGTTTGTTTAAAAGTTGCATCTTTGATAATATGACAATGAATTTTCAGGTATGTAACTATAGTTTGCAGCATTTTACGAAAGTAATGATACCTATATACTGAAACAGCCAAGGATGGAGTCGATATTGCCAATGGTCGGTCAGCTATTTGCCCTGAAGGGGCAAAACTCAATCTTTGGAAACACAAAACGGAACCACTGGAAAGACTGGTGAAGTATGACAAAGAAAATCCTGATGTTCATTTTTTGACGGGCTAGTGTGTCTACCGACTCTTAATCACAGTAAAATATCGACCTTTGATTGCAAGAATGTGATGGCTCGTAGTACACGCACAGTCCACTTGCAAATTAATTTTGTGATAAGCTATTACTACGTAAACAAATCCCCTAGTATAATCAGTCAAAAAACATTCAATTTAATGAAAGCAGGCAGTTGCCCCTGGGAGCAAGAAGTATGTTGTCGCAGCCGCCCCACAACCTGCAGTGTCCACTAACAAGGAAGGTCCAGAGTTCACTGACTGACCTAGATCCCCACTGCCGCCTCCGTCCCAAGGAGTGCTGGGCCTCTCACACGTGGGGACAGCTGATCACCACCTTACTGAGGCCACTTACCTCTTCGTCTGGCTGCGTCATACAGTTGCTGGTCGAGTGCTGCTGCTGGCCCTATTGCAGGGGTCTTGGCTGAGGCCACGTGCTTACCTACCAGTCTCACTCAGTGGTTTCAGTGCCAGACAGGGTCAATAACGAGCCGCCATTGTTATATGGCAACCAATTCTTAGTAATTAATAGTCTTACGTCAATATCTTAACACCTGTAAACATGCAACATTTACCTTTGATAAGTCGAGTCTTTCTATTCCCGGAGGCCGGCTATGGGCCAGGCTCGTCTGGTGCTAGCCTGGTCAACCAGGCTGTTGCTGCTGGTGGCCCGCAGCGTGCACGGAGAATGATGGTAGCGATTAAAAGATGGTTATAGGGTTAATGTTTTACCATACCCTGCATAAAGCTTTGCACCGCAGCTAATGTAATGTTCACAAACATTTAATAAGTCAGCTGTACCTTTCCAGCTCATATGCAAATACTATTTTATTTTGTGGTTAGAGTTACATTATATACACATTTTTTTTAACACATCTGCCGTTTCCCACCAAGGCAGGAGGAACCGAAAAAGAAAACACACTATCACTCATTCCATCACTGCCTTGCCAGAGGAGTGCCAATATTACAGTTCAAAAACTGCGACGTATCTCTACCCTCCAGTGCAAAAAAAAAAAAAAAAAAAAAAAAAAATTTACCACAAAACTGCCGCGATACGCCTGGCAATGAGGTGGCAAGATCACTCCTACTACCAAATGGGTTGCATATGGTGGGTGGAATATGCAACTCAACCTCTCTTCTATCCTACTCTTCACTTAGTTACACCATTAACTAGTGGCTACACTATCCCCACGACCAGGTTTCATGATTACCAGTCTTGTATTATGCAGTCGTTTAACAAACTTGCGTCAATAAAAATGTGGAGTAACTAGTTAGCTGAAAATTGATCCCGACAACACACACTCCCACAAATACCCTTCCAAACGAACAAGATATCTGCTACACTTTGGTATCTTTATCGCCTGTGCAGGTTTTTTCAATCGTATATAAGCGAACAGACTAAAGCGGCCAGCTGTATAATACAGCCAACAATGCAATACAGTATTTGTATTGCATTGCATTACCAATGTGTTGCACAGTCAAGGTCTTGCTCAATAACATGCAAGTATAGTATACCATCAATAACATGAGCTCCTAGACACAGTACGGTAAAGTTGATCGTAGCACCTCCGGCTCCCAGTTGAAGGACCCACGTTTGACCCTGAGGCGGGCAGACACGTTGGGCATGTTTCCTTACACCTGTTGCGCCGTCTTCCCTAGCGGGCTGTGTCGTTCCAAACAGTCGCGCAGGTTGCATCACCACCACACTGGGGTTTACCAGAGTGATTTACAGCTTTTTCTACAAAGCTGGTTGCTGTTAGGTGACCCATTATTAACCAGCTATTGCAATAAGGCAGGTCTGCAATGAGGCAGTTCTGTGACCAGTTTCGATGGTCCTTGTGGAGCCCGACTGTGACCAATGTACAAAGACCTGTCTAGTTCACTCTAGAATACTTCCGGGTGTTAAGAGTTACCTGGGAGTGATCTGTCTGCTCGTTCTAGCAAGGACACAATCCAAGCAACAAAGGCAGCAATGTACGATCTTGTCTGCGAGAGGAATTACTATTGGTGATTAAGTACTTGAAGTTTGTTTTATTATGCACTATGTCCATCCTATGAGCAGGATCCTACGAGAGCAAAGAATATTGGTTGTGTCTCATCTTGAGTGGGCGCTCGTCTGCCTGCCTGCCTGCCCGTACCAGTCAGTCAGCCTACTCCTCTGCCAGTTGTACTAACCTGCTCGGTGACCCAACAGGCTCCTGCCCCCACTCCTTAACCCCCAACCACTCAGGCGTATCCATGTATTGTCCACCCACCACCGTCAACATCAACCACACCTCCCTACGAAACCAACCCTGCCAACCTAGGTACTAGAAGCAACGAGCCCACAACTAAATGACAAAAGACACACGAAAGATAGTCAACTTTTAGAGTTTCGCTCAAGGGATACCTTATCAGTTATATGTTGCCAGAACTTTTTCGTGCAAAACGTTATAATAAAAGGCTTCAGCTGTTTCGTCAGTTTCTCATCTACCTCAACCTGTCTTTGCCCCGCTCTGTCCCTTTTGACCTAGTCTTCCCTCCCCTCCTTCAGACGGCTATCCCGAAATATGCCATTTCCAAAAGTAATAGTAAACTCCAGCTCTACAGGAACGAAATCTTTGAAGCTACCAGAGATGAACCTTTACTATATCCTCAGGTACCCCACTGAAGTCTCCCAGCTCAACCCGACATGTTCACACTTCAAAGAACAAAAAGGCACAGTACCGTAACTGAAACAAAACAACCCGCACACGGGATCAAGAAATTTGGACCATTAATTAGTCCACACACAATGTGCGACTAGTTAATGGTCCATGTTGGACCGAAACGTCGTCACAGGTTTCTTTCTCCTATGTGCGGGTTGTTTGTGTTGAACACTTTGTATGAGCCCCCATCCTATGTAATGAAATATGGCCAGGAAACAGCTTTTGTTCCGACCGTACAACCATAGTAAAATAGGGCACAACACACTGCTAATTTATCCAAGTAAAACAGCTTGAAAATGCGGTGCAGCTCCCAGAAAGAAGAAACACGCCGACACAACGTTCCCAGAAATAAATGGCATAATTAAAGAACTGGACGTTAGCTCTAACTCCTTGTATCAAGAGCCTTGCATTAAAGCACCTCCGCCCCTAGAATATGACGATTCAGATATTTGAGAGCGGCAAAGTACGCACTTAATTTCATGCCGCGAGGACACCGACTAAACAATGCCACTCGAGTGATGCATTAGCACTAATCTTCACTAGAGTATCACCTTTACAGCCTACAACTGTCAGCCTAGCTACAGTACTGTAGTTTTCCCTGAGATTTTGATTCAATGTCACACAGTTTGTGACTGGGCCGCGGGGATGTTTAACCCCCGAAATCGACTACAGATAGATTACAGGTAGACATAAGCAACATGCAGCAGATACTGATCACTTGTCTATTGTGAAAAATTCAACTTGCTAGAGCAGACCAAAATAAGTCATGAAACGGATATCTGCAGACATGAGATTTGTCATACTTCAACAGTTACTGTAGAACAGGCCTGGTACCTTGTACCATCGTCAACTACTAATTAAAACTACCTTGCGAATGGGGTACGGTACATTGCAAAAATAGTTCTAATGAAAATCATGGGTATAATATGTAGTAAGAGAATTCAATTAACAAGAGTACGCAACTTTTAACATTATATGCCTGTTATGGTTTCGAGAATTTTTCTATCCCGCATACCGGCCAGTGCTTATAAATTCCAGGTGACCGCCTGATAAACCAGGCTATTGATACCTGCAGTCATCAGGCTTCCACAGCCATCATAACCTGGCTGGTCAGACACCATACGTTTTATAGTTTCCTCTTAAAGCTACTACCTTTGTTCTCCCAATATTTCTTATATTTGTTACCAAAAATTTTAGTCTTGGACCTCCGATAGTGACAGTGTTCTCTAAATGTGCTTATTAAGACTTCAAATACAGGTGATAACTACAGACTTGTCTTCAACACGGAACATAAGAAGATTCTGCAAGCAGGAAGGGCAAGAGAAAGTGAGAGAAAGAGTGGAAGGGAGAGAGTTAAATTTGACAAACCAGGCAGGGAGGCAAGCAGGAAGGTATATAGTTAGGCAGATCAGGCAGACACGCAGACCAATCGGCAGGCAGCAGCCGGAAACAAGGTGTCAAGTGAGAAGCAAAGACACACGACGCATGCAACGGATGTTCTCGCAAAACATCTTCAATCTACGTAAAATTAGGCTCATTTCCGGGACGCTGCCGCCGGAAGCCTGAAGTTTCTTCTCCTCGGCAACAGGTACCAACAACCTGGTGAAACAGGAAAGTAACCCAAGAGGTCTGATCTGGGACAGGGACAAGGGGCAGAGATCTCTTGAAGAGAATACAGGTAACCTACAGGTAAGACCCAATTAGATTCGTCCGCGCAGCGGTGAAACACTAACAGGGAAAAGATGCAAAAGATAAGGGAGGGGGCAGGGGAAGGAAGAACTGTAATTGAGGGAAAAGCGCAGAGAGGAGACTGGTAAGGAGTACAAGGGAACTGAGGTAGGAAGACCGGACAGAAGAATTTATTTTTACAAGTCAAAGAATTTTAACAGGCTAGAAGTCAACAAATAAAAGTTAGGAATCGGTACAAGTGGTGAAAAGCGGGCCAGGGGATGGAAGGAAGAAGGGGGAGAGTGAGTCTGCACGAGTCTACGTACATTGTATACCTGGAGAGGGTTTCGGGGATCAACGCCCCCGCGACACTGAGACCAGGCTCCGTGGATCAACCAGGCTGTTACTGCTGGCCGCACGCAAACTGACGTACGAACCAGTCCGGCTGGTCAGGTACTGACTTTAGGTGCCCGTCCAGCGCCTTCTTGAAGACAGCCAGGAGTCTATTGGTAATCCCCCTTATGTATGCTGGGAAGCAGTCGAACAGTTTTGGGGCCCTGACACTTGTGTTGTCTCAGTGCACTCGTGGCGCCCCTGCTTTTCACTGGGGGAATGTTAAATCTCCTGCCGAGTCTTTTGCTTTCATAGGGAGTGATTTTCGTGTGCAAGTTTGGTACCAATCCCTTTAGGATTTTCTAAATGTATATTATCATGCATCTTTCTCGCCTGCGTCACCAAGGGACTTGGTGACAAAACTTCGCCATAATCAACTAATAAATGACACGCAATGATTCAACCAACCAGTAGTCAAAATAACTACTTCAGCAGATGCTGCATTAAATTAGTTCGAGAGAAAGTTCGATTGCCACTTAAAAGCCTTTACGTAACAAGTCAAATTTTTGCTATAAAGGTGGCCAACCTGACCCACTCTCCTGAAGAGCACAGGAAACTTCAAGGAACATATAACGAGGAGAATTTTCAATTATAAACCGGAAGCTAATCTGCTAGGTAATGCAATTGCTTCAACATGACTGAACGAGCTGACCTTTCTTACCTTGAGACAGGTTTCGAGAAGATCGACAAACCAAAATATTTTATTTTCAATTAAATGGCAGCAGCAGCAGCATTAATAATAATAATAATAATAATAATAATAATATTAAATATAATAATAATAATAGCACAAGAACAGTAATTGTAGCACTAGAGCGGAAAAGTAGTGTGAAGGACTTCGTGTTAGTGTCAGAGGATCTCATTTTCAAGGATCACAACAGTGCCACTGTCACATCTGCTAGGAAAATGATAGGATTGATAATGAGAACCTTCAACACAACGGATGGCAAGCCATTGATCCTTTTTAAATCACTTGTTCTCTCTCGGCTGGAATACTGTTATACACTATCATCATCATTTAAGGCAGATGAAATCGCAAATCTAGAGAATGTACAGATAACCTTTACTACACGTGTAAATTCCATCAAACACCTTAATTACTGGGAACGCTTGGAATCACTTGACCTGTACTCGTTGGAGCGCAGGGGAGAGAGAAATCATAATCTGCACCTGGAAAATCCTATTGGGACTGGTCCCAAATCTGCACACACAAATCACTCCCCACGAAAGCAAAAGATCGGGCAGACGGTGAAATATACCACCCAATGAAAAGTAGGAGCGCTATTAGTATACAGAGAAAACACAATGTCCGGGGCCCAAGACTGAACAACAGCCTCCCACTAGGCACAAGGGGAATTACCAAGAGACCCTTTGCTACCTTCAAGAGGGAGCTGAAGAGTCATTATCCGATCAGCCGGGCTGTGATTCATACGTCAGACTGCGTGCGACCAACAGTAATAGCCTGGTTGATCAGGGCCCTGATCTACCGGGAGGCCTTGTCAAGGACTGGGCCGCGAGGGCGCTGACCCCAGGAACACTCCAGGTAAGTAGGCAGACAAGTAGCTACAGTAGTAAATGCGATAGTAATCCTGCCGTCTACTTTCTGCTGGTATCTTGTCGCTTACCTAACAGTACAGCTACAAATGCTCTCGAATAAGAAATGAGGCGGCGGCGGCATTAGGCAACGGAGTTACTTCCTTCTTCCTCTCCTTCCTCCTCCGATGATTGGCGGCACAGTTGGCCAAAGCTCCCCCGCAATCCCTCCCTCACCATCTGGTGTCAACGACTCTTAATACCTCAGCCTCACGTCAACTTAAATTGTTACCTCAACATAGCGTAATGCTCGTCATCGTTGCAGATAGAGATGAAATTCACGCCTATCTGCACGTAATAAAACAATTATCAACTTGCATAAAAAAGAATTATCTAAAGAGACCCCCCCCCCACGGAATACTGAAGTTATGCAAAATTAATGTCAAACTTCAGTGAACCATACACTGACCAAGTGGTCAGTCTGTAAGAGTTACCCAGTAAGCAGTAGAAAAATATTAACGGTATTTTCCTATGGCTGAATGTAGGTTATTTTACTAACCTCCACCCCCACCGTGTGAATCAAATTCCAGAAGGGACCGATTCTGGTATACCTCTCTTTGCTTAAGATTTAAAACTGAGAATAAAAACAGACGAGAACAAGGAAAGACTCCAAAGAGATCTAGACAAATTGCAGGAGTGGTGAGAGACGGTTGCTTTAATTCAATTCCAGTAAATGCAAGATCGTGAAGATTGGGGAAAAGCAAGACCGGAAATAGGATATAGACTAGGGGGACAAGCGGCAGACTTCACTCAAAGACCTATGGGTGAGAATAGTCAGGGGCTCAACAGTCTAATAACCGCAGTAGCCAATGCTTGTCTGGCATATAGTAGCCTTCAGAATCTTAACAGTTATTTCATACAACATATGTGTGGCCCATCTTTGAGTAAGTAGCACCAGTCTGGAATCCACACCTAAAAAAATGCATGCTAAGAAAGGAGACAGTGCAGAAGTACGCAACGAGGCTTGTTCTTGAGCAAGGGACACGAGCTGTACACAAGGAAAGGCTAATGGAATCGAGTCTAAAGATATGGGAGAACAGAAGAATCAAGGAAGAGGGGGGGGGGGGGCTCCATGATAACTAACTTACAATATATTTAGGAAAATCGACAGGGTAGCCAGGAATAGGCTGTATGAAGCGAGAACCGGGAACTCCGGGGCACCGCTGGAAGTTAATGTCACCGATGAGACACAGGGATATTAGGTAGTAGTAATTCAGTCTGAATGGTAGGCAAGTAGAATGATCTTGGGGAGGAGGTAGGATGGGGGGGAGGAGGTAGGATGGGGGAGGGGGAGGCAGGCTCTAGTTTTAAAATCAGGTTCCACGCTAATAGGGAGTGAATCTGGAAAGTGGCAAGAGGCAGGGTTAGGATCTGAGAATCGACCCATGTAACCATAAATAGGAAAATATAAATAGGCAAGTACACACGCGCACAGAAAATCGCCAGCGAAGTGAAAAAAAATCAAGCTACTCAAAATAAAACTTACAGAATAATGTTAACTGCCAAAGCATATATTCATTATTTCCAAATGCAAAAGCCATAGGCATCATACAAATAAGTAATAAGATGGAAATCGGGTTAGAGCCAAGGGTAGGAACTGCAATTCCTTAGGTCAAAAGCCCTCACAAACATTACGCTATCCTACCTTTGAAGATATATATGGTCGAAAACATTTCATCCCTGGAATCATGTACAAGTGACTAGAGTTTATAAGAACTTCCAGTGAGTGAGTGAGAGTGAGAGAGAGAGAAACCCACTCAACAGGTGTCGTACATTCACCAATTCCTCATTTTTTTTTCTCTAGGTCATTTTTCTGAGCCAACAAAACAGACAAATGACGCTCGCTCGGCGAGTCACTACAGCTTGTTCGTCTTGCACAACTTCCCCCAACCCCACCCAGCATATCACCCTTGATAATACGACGTACTGGAGTGAGATATGGAAACATAAAACAGACCCAGTGAAAGGCAAGAACGCCATGAGCATAATAAGAGAACACTAAGTATCTGTGGTCTAAGACTATTCAACCTGCTTAAAGAAAGCTTAAAGAAATATTACTGGAACAAGTGCTAAAGTCTGCATGTGGAAATTAGATCTCTACCTCCACCGGGTGCCAGATCAACCAACCTATAATTCATATGACAGCCAGCTCGTCACCAACTACAACAGCGTGGTCGAACAGTCAATTAACAAAAGCCTGACCCAAGGCCGGGCTGAGAGCATAAATTCTTGAAACTAGTCCCTGGTATCAGTTGTCAATAACTTTTTATTGTACATTTGAGTTCGTCGACTGAAATACCCAGTACCTCGCACAAATAGTAATGATGCGTGAAAAAGCTTCTCCCAACAGGTTACCTGTCGACCTGGAGGGTCTTCCGGGGATCAACGCCTGTGAGGGAAAAGTTCAACAGATAGGAGTAGCGAGCGAGTATATGGTGACGATAGTTTGATTGCCAGTCTGCTTGTTAAGGTAGGGGGGATAGCACCCGCTATCCCCCCCCCCCTTTTTCTCCAAAGGAAAGGTGACGTGTGGGGCTCCAACCAAATGGATAATCACTTGACTCACAGCTCCCAGCACAACTAAGTAAAAGCCTCTGCTCCTATTTTAGTGGATATATTGGTTAAAAGCTTCACTTTTAACCAATTCTAAGACGTAGTTCATTCTGCCTTGATTTCCACGTTTTGCTTTTAAATCCTCACCATTCTTTTGAATGTTTTACTTATTATGGAGAGTGATTTCTTAAGCAGCGGTTAACTTTCGTCTCTTTCTAGCTTGGAATGTCAGCTTGGGTCATCTGGCAACCACAGAAAGTGAAGGAGACGAACTTCACACGAGCTCTGGGGCGTCACCTTTTTATCTACATACCTGATGAGTGTAGCCAACCCCAGGCAACTACCCCTCATCTTTGCAGTGGTGAAGGACCTGCGTTCCTATCATCTTGACGGATTATTCAAGGATACACTGACGAACTAGTCGTTGGGTTGTCCTCAAACAGCTGTGACCCCCCACCCCCACATCAGCAACGGCTACAATTTCTACAAGGCGCGGTGTCAACATCAACAAGACACCCCAGTCTAACTGTACATATTAGCGTTGAATTCAAATATGTTTTTATTTCATTTTTCATCTCTCTTTCATGTAGGATAAAAGTTCATATTTAAACGTTTTATATTTTCAATTATAACTGTTTATATTTGTACGTTATTATTCTTTTTCTATTCATTCATTTTCCTAAGGAGGAGCCAGCCTTGGTAAGACCAACTTTAGGTCTTACAGGGCTGAATAAGTCTTCACAACGCCCCCGCTACCCAGTCCAAAGCAGGCCCCTGGTTGCTGGCCTGGTCGATCAAGCTGTTGGTGTTCGCCGCAAACAACCCAACGCATACACCACAGCATGGCTGACCAGGAAACCGTTTGAGGAGCCAGTCTAGTTTCCTTTTGGAAGAAAGCTATGGGGTTGGTAATCCCCTGTATTCATGAGTGTACACAGTCGTGGTTCTTTTACACTACTGAATTCTCTCAGTGAAGTTATCGCTCCCCTGCTTTTCATCGGAGGTACGTGCACTAAGCCTATGTTGATGTGGTATTGTTGTAGTATGCAGATTTGGAACAAATCCTCCAAAATTTTCAAGGTGTAGATTATTTTGCATCTTCCTCGGCTACGCTGAAAGGTGTACAGTTCGACGGATTTCGGGCACATCCAGTAATTTTGGTGCTGGACCGAGTTTATAGGAGCTGTGAAGGTTCAGTAGATTTTTTCCAGTTTTTTCCTGTCTTGAAGGTCGTCGTCCAAACGACCTAGAGAATAAGTGACTTTCGAGTCACCACTGGCTTGGCATCTCTCTTAAAAGTTCTAGTTATCCAGCCTAACAATTCCTTGCAGCTGAGATAACGACGCTGTTGAGAAAAGGAGAGGTGACAATCCGTTGAAATGTACAAAAATAAATAGTTGGTAATTTTATCCTCGCACTTAAAGCTGGCACATTTTTCTCTGATCTATCATCTAAAGGGATGGTACAATATGCCAATAAGCCTCATCACAAGTATCTACACTAATTCCCCACCAACTCAACATCATGTTGTCCTCATTGTCTGTAGATTACGTTACTTTCACCTTGGCTGCTAACAGTCATAGGTGAAGGAAGAACGAGCAATCCAGTGTGCCAGTGCACAACGCTAGCACACTAATTACAAACTACAAGTACAAGGTGTTTGAGATGTCAACTGAGAGAACTAAGGAATAAAGATGGTGATTGTGTAAAAAAAATGGGGTACTACTTTGTTCTTTGTACTCCACGCTCACCACTATAACCTGTCGCTAGCTTCACTTACCCTGATACCCCTGCCTCACCTGATCCAGCAAACTCCTACCTCATACCCCCACCCCAATGACCCCTCCCCAGCATCACTTACCACTAACACTACCACTTTCCCCTCTCACTCCACTGCGGTTCCAAACAATCTTTCACTTACATAACATTCCAACCATCACTACTTGTCACTATCCCGAAATTACATCATGCTAGAGCGGAACTGAAGCCTGGTCAATGCTTTGCACTCGGGTAAGATTATTGGTCTATTTATATCTAATATAAAAAAAAAGACGGGTAAATCTTGCAAACTTTTACATTCCCGTATCAATAGTTCCTATTCCTGCAATTATAATTAAGGAAGCCTGGTCTTAAACCTGGCGACGAGAGCAATATCCCTAAATACTACATCACCACTATCAGTGAGAATCATCGGACACTACTGCCGTAACTACTACTACTACCTTCGGAGCCGTCACCACCGCCACTACTACTGCCGCTGCTGCTGCCGCCGCCCTTCACCTGAAGCACCTCTACGTTCATTCACCCGGCCACCACACATGCTACCACTTTTGCCGCACCAAACATTCGCGGTACAGTCATTTTGCGGAAGGAAAAATTTGTGGGCCTTTCAAATCGTTCCAACATTTGTGTCTGCCATAAAAAAATGCGCTAAATACTTTTCAACTTAGCGGCAACCTCCACAAACTGTCCTTCCTGTGATATATTACGTAAATATTGCATGAACGCCCTAAGCGAGGCTTTGAGAAACAACAAGAATAGAGAAGTCTGACTACCAGAACCACACTAGTCGTCCAGGTGTGTGATAGTAATGTATTATCAAACACGTCCTAGCATGCACGCACGCAATGCCTACTAGGTGTTCAGGTAGACCTCAACACTATTGTAAATTATTCACACAAGAATGTAGCACCGTAGGAAAATTCTTGAAACTTAAAGGTATATCAAAGGTAAGGTATGCCGTGCCTCCCCACTTCGTAATTAGGAGGCTTAACAGAAAAAAAGTACATAAAATGTGTCAGTGTCGAAGTGTGAATTCATGCATTATTTTCGTTTTGCTTCAATTACGTTTTCCCAGGATTTACCAGAGCTGGTGACCGCCACCTAGACGTGAGTGGCGGGCGTACAACACTGCCAGACATCACTATCACTTCCCTGAAAGCAATATGGGTGTTGGTGTAAAATATCATTACTGGTATATCGAAGGTGGTACCGTATTAAATTAGGTCGAAGTGATTAACCGTTCTATGAATACTCTGCGGGTTACCTGTAGTCCTCCCGGGGGTAACCTTAGTTGAATGGCTATACTCCTGCCTGTGGTCACAGGAGTGTGGTGATCACTTCAAGTGAGGATTCTAGAAAAAATTCTTAAAACAAAAAAAAAAGTATATTATAAAAAAAATTATCCGGAGTTACCGCTCCGGCGACCTAGTCCCAGGAGAGAAATAATCATATATACGTGGAAAGTACGTAAGGGCCTCGTCCCAAATCTGCACACTGCCGTAACATACCGGAATGAGACCTGGGAGAATGTATGGAATAAAATCTGTGAAAGGCAAGGGCATCACGGGTACAAATGGAGAACATCAATTTACGCGTTCCCAGACTTTTTAATATCTTGCCAGAAGATATCAGAATGTTGGAACAAGTGTGGAAGCCTTCAAGAGGAAGCTACACAATTTCCTCTGCCGGATCAACCAGGCTGTGATGGATATGTGAGCCAGCAGGCCGTCAGCAACAACAGCCTAATTGACCAGGAAAACGCCAGACAAGCCTGACCCAGGTCCGGGCTCAGGGAATAGAAAAAACTGGAAACTCGAAAGTACCCAAAGTACCTACCGCCCAGTGTTTTTTTGACACCCTTCTCTACAAGCCTTCAAGAAGCAGCTGTGACATTCAATATATATTTTTTTCAATTGACAAAGCATTATTAGCAGGTCAGCTTGTCATTCCACAAACCAATTTTGAAGTATGCAAATGAACTTACTTGCTTAAAAAAAAAAATATTGCATCCATTCCCAAAGTATGAAGAAACTGTCTTAATGTCGAAGAATATACATGTGCGGAATACATGAAAACTTCAAGCAAAACCTGTAATCACTATTTTACTAGAAAAGGAGGTATTGAAAGGTATGGGCAGGTTGGTATGGCAACTGCAGACAAACAAGTAAACACCAAACATGGAGACCCTACATCTTATTCAAGAAAGTACTGTTCAATAAAGACACCCAGTTAAATGTGAAAGCAAGAGTACAAGAACGTGCACTCCCGTTGTGCCTGCACGAGTCCCTTAACCTTCTGATGAGTTCCTCCTGGCTCTATTTCGTTTACCTTTGAATGTGTACGAGATCCATTTCTCTCTCAATCCGTCAAGTTGAAATGGCGAATGCGCGCTGCTAAACAGTCACTATTGACACTGAAGTAAAAGTTCTTACACAACCTCGTCAGAGCAACAAGAGTATAGCCAAGCAACACCATTGGGACACTTGTAAGGGTCTAAAAGGACGACCTTGATGAGAGGAGACGTGAGCTAGTGCCGTTAAATTGATACACGATTTCAACACATCACCCGTTTTGCCTGCGTTTTATCCACTAAAGTGACCCCTCCCCTCCCAATCCAACAAGTATCCACACTATCGCTACCACCACCTCATCAACATTGCCAATTCTGTAGCCACTAACACCATACTTGTGTAACTACCACAACCAACTTTAAGAGTATCATTCTATAAGGAGAAACTCTGGTTTGCATTTTAAAAAATAATGAAAGTGATAGGCAAGGTAACAAAAACCTTTTAAAACAGGAGATACTCTGCCAATGAAAAGATTTAAAGCACTTCACAGACCAGAATACTGTTTGTACACGTTGAACGGTCCCGTTTAATGTTGAAGAAATTGTAGACCTGTAGAACGTGCTAAGAACTTTCACTAACCGCATCTATTCAAACAAAATTACTAGGAACGTATAAAATTTATCATTGTACTCTTTGGACCACTAGCGAGAAATATATAAATTTGCACTAAGAAAATTGCGGAGAATGACTGGTTACAAATCTGAACACTGAAATAACTCACGACTACAGGAAGCACGGTAGACAGAACAATATAAACCTTGCGAAACAGAGCCCCTGCATTAAGTACATACACTATCAATATAATATAAAGTATTTTCAACACTCAAACTTCCAATACAAGGGAAATTACAAACCAATGAAGGAATTATATATTCTGGTAAAATATTCCTGGTCAGCCTAACTAACGTCCCTCAGAGTGTACTGTAGGTAGGCGAGAGCATAAGCCACAAAGCGATGACTGAGGTACAGTATTTAAAATGGTACTACCTGTTCGCACTTGTAATTTACCAATGACATTCTCACTCCAACACAGTTACTATAAAAACAAAATCAAAGCGCCCGTAGCTACTGAACCATTAGTCGATAACCTAATTTAATTGCCAGTAGACTGACTAATCAAACTAGGCTGCTATTAGCTGACGGAGAAGTCACCACTCCTTGTGCTAAATAACCCCGAAAGATTTAACGCTTCATGAAATACAGTCTGCTTCATGCAGCTAGCACCAACAATTTTGCTAACCAGGCCATGGTCTGGCCAGGCCGTTGGGGTGAAGGCGGTGGCCCCCGAAATTTTCAGGCTTAGGTTTATCCTCACTATCCTACTAAACCTTGATCTCTCAAACAAATTACATCACTGAGAAACCCCATTCTGTATGACGTAATACCAGTGACATCTAGTTCGCTATGTTCCCACTTCGTAGTTATGAAGAGTAGCAGCACACTGCTGATGTGCCCAATTTCGTTTAATAATGAAGCGAGTATGCACCAACAGCTGTGAGTACTCCTTAGCGGAAGAGTTACGATGTACCGTAACTCAAAGCATCAGCCCCACCTCCAGGCTGCCTTGGCAATAAGACGATACGCACTTTTTAGTAATATAAATACTATTTTTCTTTTTTTGCTCGTTTTGTTACATGCTGCTTATGACAGCTTCCAGAGGAGCATATTTTTTCTAATGCTTTGGATGTCTGAACAACTGCGTATGAATGCTTGCGTGCGTCCACATTCCAATTCAAGGACAACCTGGCTCCTCCCTACTAAGTTCCAGGTATCACCAGCCTTTTTTTCTCCTTTAATGATATTTAAAATACTCTGTAAAATCTCCATCGCAGGCATCCTAGAGAAACTGTGTCAACAGTGAAGCAAAGATTTATATAACGCTGGCCAAGTCAGAAATGACACTATCAGTGTAATCCAACGAGATACCTAAAATTGAGTGATTAAAGAATAACATGTGGGAGAACTATCAAGCCTGAGAACCAATAGCTGATTATCAACGTCCTATATACTTATTTATCATTAACCAGATGAAGCCCTCAACACATGGGGGTCATTATGAACAAAGATGTAGTAGTACTGATGCTAGGCAGTACTTTAAACTGTAAAGTAAAAGTTGTCTGGAGGTAACAAAATGGATCCAAGTAACAAAACAGCATGGTAAATAACCCATTTGTTATATCACGCGCAGGACAAACCCCTGCCCGCAGGCTTCCCTACTTACAGCTTTATCAACCAGTTTTAGTTCTCGCAGCCTGCGTGTCGCCTCAATTTTGCAGTTCAATTCGCCAGTACATATGAAGTGTTGAAAGTTCATTACACTATGGTTGTGCGGGCTACGAATGTTCTGGTGTGAAGTATTCGAACTTCTAATTGGTATTCTACACCAATTTATTGTTTCTTCGTCATTAGTGCCAACCGTATCGAATTTTTTTTTCTTTTAGCATTACCCAATATTCTCGAGTTTTCTAAGACAAAGGAGGGAGGGGGGTACCATGCGATTTCTAGATATTGCTGATACCAGTTTTTTACTTGCTTATTCCAATTTTGTCTCCCATGTCTAAGGATCATAATTTTTTCTTAATATTACGAGTTCGGAGTATGTTTCTAGCAACATTTATCCTCTCCAGACACTGGTTTACGATTTATAATACTTTTGTCTTTCTAGCATAGAGTAAAATTGTAAATGATTTTTCCCCAGATAATTTACTTCTCGAAAACATCCTCTTGATTTGTGCTAAGCTCTTTTGATCTAGTTTGTATATAGTTCAAACATGTTGTGATAAAGAGCTCTGTTTACACCGTTACCTAGTTATGTTTTGGATCAAATCACCACTATTTGTGAATACAAAATAATGTTTAATACTAGTTAACAATGAATTTGTCAGTCTTGCTAATTATTATACGAGTGAGGTGACCTAGGAGAGCTGAAGATTGAGGGACGGGAGAAGTGAAAGTAGGATGGTGACCCCTAAGACCTACCGGCTGACATCACCCAATACGCCCACTACCTACTAGAGTGAGCAATTTACCACGACAAACGCAATCTAAATCGGTGAGGGAATATTCTGCCACTTGTGCCCCTTCGTCTTTAATATATCCCTTATTTCCTCTTCATTTATCCACTGCCATTCCCCTTCCAACAGTTAGCCAACAAACCACAAACAACACTCCCTCACCCCCCCCCCCCTCCCCTATAATAAAACTTCTCCCCTCCCAATATTAAGTCCGTAAACGCCTACGTTAATGCCAATCCTTTCAGAAACTGCCCACAAACATTTAACTTAAAATGGTAAACACCCGTACAAACTTCCAGTACTACACAACAATGCTCTTGCGTGCAATACCTCCCAGCTAAGCTAGGTGATGTTCCCTGCACTATTACAAATACTACAATACTGGTTGCCACCATCACACCTACAAGGTTCTGTATGATGAGACATTTGTGGTACTGTGGTATGAGGTACGACGCTACAGCAATTATAGTAGCTGTGAAAAGTAGAGGAATGAGAGGGGTGAGGGAAAGTATAACATGTGAGAAAGGGCAAAGGGGGCAAGATTAAAAAAAATAGGGAAAGGGGGGGGGGAGAAAAAAGACGAGAAAGCAGGGCGATGCTGTGTAGTCCAGAACAGTCACCTTTACTAACCAAGACAGGACTCCGCAATGTATCAAAGTGGGAGAAACTTGTAGTTGGAAAGGATGGTTACCTGTAGTCGATTCCGGTTGTCACCCTCCCTCCCCACTGTCATTTTCGCGGCCTGGTTGAGGGCCTGATCGATCCGACTGTCGGTGCCCACAACCCGTAGCCCAACGTATGCACCCGTTCGGCTGATCATATAATAAAACTTTCAGCATCAAAAGCAGGAACAAGCAGTGTTATCATAACTGCAAGAAAATAAAATACTAGTTGGATAAATAGAACATTCAAAACGAGATAATAAGCCACTGATTATACGCTTCAGGTCACTCATTCTATGTACTAACGCCCTCCTTTGAGATGTGCGAAATTCCTGAGCTGCAAAGTGAACAGAGAATCTACCTGAAAGGTGTTCCGGGGGTCAAAGCCCCCACGACCCAGTCCTTCACCAGGCCTCCCGGTCGATCAGGGTCTGATCAATCAGGCTGTTACTGCTGGTTATCACAGCTCGTACAAGCATGTAAAACACCCAAATTACAGGGAGTCCTAAGTCCCTTGAACTGTACCCTTAAGTTAGAACTTACGCGAGATGAATCATAATCTACACCTGGAACTGGAAGATACTGGAAGGATTAATCACAAACCTGCACACCGGAATTACTACCAATGAACACTAAGAGGCTTGGCAGACACTGCAGGACACCTCCAATGAAAAGCAGGGGTGCTACAATATAGAGGAAACTAAGTGCTAAGAGACCACGACTCTACACCCTCCTTTCATGCATAAAGGGAATTACCATCAACACCATAGCCGTCTTCAAGCGGAAGCTGCATAATCCTAAAAACAGTACCTTATCAGCCGGGTTGTGGTGCATATGTTGGACTGCAAGCACAAACAGCTTCACCGATCAAGCCAGCAACAAAGAAGCCTAGTCTAAGACCGTTTTGCGTGGGGGGGTGGGGTCCTCCGGAAGACTCCAACCAGGTTGATAGGTTGGACCGGTATAAGAGTGGATGTGCGCAGGTGCGAGTTAGATCTGCCTAGCATGGGCCAGTACATGCACAAATAACCTGCAGTACATACACAAATAACCATTTACACAAATAACCATTTCGGTCCAAGTCGGACCGAAACGTCGTCGTAAGCTCCTCTCTTCGATGTGCGGGTTATTTGTGTATCGTTCCAGTCAAGGCATTGTGCCTTTTTTTTTTTTTTGTTATTTATGGGCCAACAGGCCTGGGGCAGTGTTCATGCTTGTGTCCATGGGCTTTCACATGTCTACGGTCGACGCTTCATTTGTTTCACACAAGTCTTGACATAACGCTAAGTCCCCTAAGCGTCTCCCATCCTGGTTCACACAACCAATCTCTAGGACTACCGCCATCTGTGAACTATTAAGTCTATATCTAGTTCTCGTTATTCTAATAAGGCCTTAGTCACTTAAAACTGACAGTGAGTGTTAATTCTCTTATGTTTTGTTAGATCTGATTATCTTTAAAAAGGCTTTAGACAGTAAACACTGCTAAGGTTTCTCTCCTTTATGAACGCTAAAGCTTGTACTGTATATAAATTTGAGTATTGTGTAAAGGCCTTTAGACACGCCAAACACTGATACGTTTTCTCTCCTATTTGGTTAGAACTGGACATGGAAACAGTTATCTGTGGACACAATCTTTACCACCTTCATAAAAAAAAAAAGCATCAAAAATAACCAAGGCCGGGGACCAGCACTACGATGGGGGTACCGTTCCTCAACTTACTACCACCAGCTGAGGTGAACACCACCCAGAGTTTTCTTTTTTGCCCACACCGACGTACCTGCTGACCCACCACCTGAAGGACACCTACCCTACCTCCCAACCCCACCCCACATTTCCTTGCCCACCCTACCTCCCAACCCACTTACTACCCTGCTAAACCCTACCTCCCAGCCCAATTAATGCCATGCCATGCCTTGTCTTCCAGCCCACCCACGCACACCATGCTGATGTGAAATTCATTTGTAAAAAATCCAAGTTTATAGTTATATTGGGTTCCTTGCTAACCTTTCAAGTGTATAGAAATACCTAGCTGAACGAATCTTGTTAGGCCGGCATGGTAACCCTGGCTTCCTAGCTTCAGAACTTACGTGCTATCGGTTTGAATTGGGCCGCTCCTTAAGTTATACGTGTGAATATCAGAGGATTACATTTAGCACAGGTACGAAGAAAATTCACACTTGATATAAAGAGAAATTCACAAACAATCGACAATTAACATTACTACAAAGACTGAAGCGTGGATTATTCATCTCGTTGGGAATAACATGCTGCAAGGAGTATAGCTCTTGATTTAAAGGCATACAAAGTTACATGTGTTTTTCCATAAATGATCCTCTACCTAGAGTCATCTGGAGGGTGTTACAGGGATCACCGCCTCCAGCGGCTGTCCTTGACCAGGCCTCCAGGTGGATCAGGGCCTGATCAACCAGGCTGTTACTGCCGCCCGCATACAATCCAACGTACCAACCACAGCCCGGCTGAACGGGCACAAACTTTAGGTGCGTGTCCAGTTCCCTCTTGAAGACAGCCATGGGTCTATTGGTAATTCCCGTTTATGTATAATGGGAGGCTCTTCAACAGTTTTCTCTCAGTATACTCATAGCAGCCTTGTTTTTCACCGATGGTATGTTGCATCGTCTGGAGAGGCTTTTGCTTTAGTAAGAAGATTTGTGTAGATTTGGGACCAGTCCCTCTAAAATTTTCCAGACGTAGATTAGGATGCATTTTTTCACCTGCATCTCAAGGAATACAAGTCAAGGGACTTCAAACGTTCCCAGGTAAAATCAAAAGTTATTAGGGGGATTGACCGAACTAATAACGTGCAGTAAAGATTCTCTAGTTTCTCTATATCTGCAATTTAACCTGCCTTTTGTATGTGGTATGGAGATTATTATGGATAAGATTCACTAACCGTGGCTTTATCAATGCAATACCGAGAATAAATTGTGGAAGAGAAGGGGTAATCTGAGATCAGTTCTCAATCTTGATATTTTATCAAGGCTGAGGGACTGAACACCTTTTACGACTGTCTTTCACCGTTTATATGTACTGGAGTGGTAAATCCAAGCGACTCTCCATGCACGAGGGGGATTATCAACTCCTAGCCGTCTTCAAGAGGGAACTCGACAGATTCCTCAAACAGTTCGTGATCAACCGGGTTGTGGTGCATAAGTTGAACTGTGGGCGGCTGGTACTAATCTTGATCGAGCAGCCCAGCAAACAGGGGGCTTGGTACGGGACCGGGCCGTGGGGATAGTGACCTCCGAAAGACTCCAGGTAAACTGGTTGGCAAAACTTCACAATAAAAGTAACCAAATGTTGCAGCCATATTCACCTACAAATACTCCAATGACAACTTACTGATGTTAATTTTAACTCCAAAGCTGCAGAAGTAACAAAAGTAGCGGCACGTATTAGAAATATCTGATGGGAGTTCAAATACGAATTCTTGCATCCAACTTAAATAAGTGATAATCTTAAAAGTGAAATAATCGGTGGTGATAGTTACGAGTGGTTATTAGTAATTGAAGAAAAAAAAATGCAACAGCAGCAATGTTTACGGAACACTGTAGTTCACTCACCCAATATGCGACCCACACCAGTCGACTAACACCCAGGTACCTACTTGCTAGGTGAACGGAACAATAGGTGGAAGGAAACACGCCCCATGTTTCCATCCTTGCCGGGATCTAACCACGGTTACACAGCCTGTGAAGCGAGAGCATTGCTTACCAGGCCACGGGCCACCGTACTGGTGATGGAGGGCTATTCTGAGTACTGGTGGTATGGGGGAGGGGGTGAAGCAGAACAACTTTCACTACCACTGAAGGTAGTGACTACTCCTACAGTGACCCAAGCACGAGTGCGTGTACTCACCTGGTTGTACCATATATCTTAATAACCACTCACCACCCACTAAAGTGATGATCGCCCTCTCACGCATCCAGCTAGCGTGCACACGGATAGGTAAAGGCGACAGCGTACCTTTGATGAGTTTAGAGTTTTTCTGCTCCCGGAGCCCGACCATGGGCTAGGCTCGTCTGGTGTTAGCCTGATCAACCAGGCTGCTGCTGCTGGTGGCCCGCAGCGTGCACAGAGGATGGTGGTAGCGATTAAATGATGGTTACAGAGTCAATGATAAATACCATACCTTGCATGAAGCTTCGCACGGGAGCAAAAGTAATGTTCACAGTGACATTTAATAAGTCAGTCGTACCTGAAATCAGAAACGCATTCATTACATTAGCAAAGTACCACACAAAAAAGAAAGAACACATAAGATTACCATCAATTATTATTATGCCTCCGAGGGAAAGGAGAAAAGAATTGTTCCTCCGTAAGCCATGCTTATCGTAAGAGGCTACTAAAATCCCGGGAACTAGGAGCTAGTAACCCCTTCTGTGTAAATTAATAAATTTAAAAAGAAGAACCTAAGATTCTTCTTTTTCGCGTTACCCTGCCTCGATGGGAGACTGCCATTGTGTTAAGAATAAACAGTGTAAAACACTAAACCCGTGCAGTCATTTTGAGCAAGGAGTGGAAGTCTGTATTTTAACTTGTGAAGTGTCAACATCCGTGGTTCGTGACCAGTCAACCAAATACTGCGGCAACAAAGAGTCAAAGGGAACTTTATCGCTACCTTCTGCGATCGCCTGATCAGCCAGGCTGTGATGACTATAGGTCTCCGGGCCGCTGGCAGCACACTTAACATGTAGTGGTCGTACAACACCTGGAAAATGGAAGGAACGCGAGTAGTTGCTCCAATTCTTTAAATCAAAGGCCCTCAATCAGTCAAGGCACACGCCTTGAAGGGAGATTATAAATGACAACCTTAAGTTCTATATTCATCTGTAGTCGCATTAGGGAGTCACCACCCCCGTAACTCGGTCCCAGACTTGGCCTCATGGTTGCTGGCCTGATCGATCAGACTGCTGGTGCTCACTGCCCATAATCCAACGTATGGACCACAGCCCAGTTGATTAGGAACTTATCCAGGTCCCTCTAAGACAGCTAGGTTTGTTGGTAAGTCTCCCCATATGAACGGTGGGAGGACGCTGAAGAATCGTAACCCTCTTACACTTATTGAGGTCTCTCTCACTGTACTATTCCCTCTTCCGCTTTTCACTGAAGCCATCTTGCCCTGTCTTTCGTAAGAAGTAATTGTGGTGTGCAGGGTTGGGACCAATCCAACCAAAATCTGCCAGGTGTAGATTGAGGCATCTTTGGCGCCTACAAGGTTCGAGGAACACAGTAATTTAGGAGCCTAAAAAATTAAAAAGTGCCAAACTTTTAGTGACATCGAGGAGTCAGTATAACGGATAGGTTGATGTAGAAGTGATTGCTGCAGTTTACTGTAAATAAATTTAAGTTAAAAAGAAAAAAAGCTGCACCCATAAACTAAATAACACAGAACTGCCATTCTCATACGAGAAAGACGGACTTGTGTAATAAAAATCTGAAGCCAAGGCTATTTTGTGCATCACTGTTTTCATCACCTGTTGTGTTCGGCACACGTGTATCGAGTAACATTTATCTTGCTCTGTCTCATTGATAGCAAAATTTGTGTCTGCATATCACACACACACGTATGATACCTTCACATTCTCTTTCACTTTCCACAGATTCTATGCAAGACTGATAATTGACGGCTGATAAGGTTTGGGTACCTTATAAGAAATTTAACTGGTAAGCTGGTCTTTCATACTTTATTATGCAGAAAAGGCCTAGAACACTATTTGGTGTAAATCCCTAGTATCTTATACCGTGTAACTATCATTTACTCGGCTGACCTTAGCGACTGATTGTGAGAGGGGAGACCAAACTGTTTCGTTGTCAATTGCAAATTAACATTTTTATTAGTCCATCTAAACTTGAAAAACTGCGTGGAGATTTCTGGCATCTGGCCTGGTGGCAGCGACCTTGAGCTGTGGGCGGGCTTTAGTTTTTGACCTTTGACAGCTCCTGGTATACTCGTGATCAGAGTGTAATGCTGTGATGTCTGAATTTCACTTCGAGATTTCCACAAAGGATTTTGTTCATAAATTCAATTGTTACTTTTTCTTACAATGGACATGTACATGCTTGGAAATGCTGAGGCTGACGACAAACCTTAATTCACTGCATCAGTAACCTTTCCAACAATGACATTACATGCTAAGAAGTTATCCTCTGGAAAATTATATTTTTTTAGTGTGTAGAAACAAGCTTGCTGAAAGTACTGATAACATACCAACAGTAAAGATATTAATTTATTTCCAATAGCACACTAGCCAAGCCCGACACACAAAGCAATAACAACTACCCTTACGTGGCGCAATCTACCAAGCCCGCGCGTTGAAAATTAATGCAAAATTCCAAAGCGGAATCATGCTTTGTCTGAAATAGGTTAGTCCTACACGTGTGCTCATCTGTTCTTATGCTTACAAGGGAACAGGAAACTATATCCAATCTACATATTGCCAGGCAGGGTGACCCCCTTCCCCCCCCCCCCCGTGTCAACCTATTAAACAATAATAACGTCATCTCCACTTTTATCACCAGCAATATATTGTAAACGGCCACTAGCAAAACCAGAGACCGAAGAAGGAAAGCTCAAGAGAGGCAGGATATATATATAAAAAAAAGGGGTGTGACCATGTGACCAAGTGTGACCATGGCGTAATAGCGCACAAAATGCGTGCTAAAGGAATAACAGGAAAAGTCGGTCGATGGATCTATAATTTCCTCACTAACAGAACACAGAGAGTAGTCGTCAACAGAGTAAAGTCCGAGGCAGCTACGGTGAAAAGCTCTGTTCCACAAGGCACAGTACTCGCTCCCATCTTGTTCCTCATCCTTATATCCGACATAGACAAGGATGTCAGCCACAGCACCGTGTCTTCCTTTGCAGATGACACCCGAATCTGCATGACAGTGTCTTCCATTGCAGACACTGCAAAGCTCCAGGCAGACATCAACCAAATCTTTCAGTGGGCTGCAGAAAACAATATGAAGTTCAACGATGAGAAATTTCAATTACTCAGATATGGTAAACATGAGGAAATTAAATCTTCATCAGAGTACAAAACAAATTCTGGCCACAAAATAGAGCGAAACACCAACGTCAAAGACCTGGGAGTGATCATGTCGGAGGATCTCACCTTCAAGGACCATAACATTGTATCAATCGCATCTGCTAGAAAAATGACAGGATGGATAATGAGAACCTTCAAAACTAGGGAGGCCAAGCCCATGATGACACTCTTCAGGTCACTTGTTCTATCTAGGCTGGAATATTGCTGCACACTAACAGCACCTTTCAAGGCAGGTGAAATTGCAGACCTAGAAAATGTACAGAGAACTTTCACGGCGCGCATAACGGAGATAAAACACCTCAATTATTGGGAGCGCTTGAGGTTCCTAAACCTGTATTCCCTGGAACGCAGGAAGGAGAGATACATGATTATATACACCTGGAAAATCCTAGAGGGACTAGTACCGAACTTGCACACGAAAATCACCCACTACGAAAGCAAAAGACTTGGCAGACGATGCACCATCCCCCCAATGAAAAGCAGGGGTGTCACTAGCACGTTAAGAGACCATACAATAAGTGTCAGGGGCCCGAGACTGTTCAACTGCCTCCCAGCACACATAAGGGGGATTACCAACAGACCCCTGGCAGTCTTCAAGCTGGCACTGGACAAGCACCTAAAGTCAGTTCCGGATCAGCCGGGCTGTGGCTCGTATGTTGGTTTGCGTGCAGCCAGCAGCAACAGCCTGGTTGATCAGGCTCTGATCCACCAGGAGGCCTGGTCTCAGACCGGGCCGCGGGGGCGTTGACCCCCGGAACTCTCTCCAGGTAAACTCCAGGTAACTCCAGGAGGGGTGAGAACTAGACAAGAGCATATGGAGAGGAGACTAAAAATGCAAAAAGTTAACGGGCGGAAGAAGAGCAAAATGAAGGAAGAATGAATGAACATAGGTCGGAATAGGAAGAAAAAGGTTAGTAAGGTGGAGATGGAGGCGAATGGAGAACAGCAAGGGGTAGAATGAAGAGGGGAGGGCGGGGCAAAGGAATAGATGGAACCAATCAGAGGACTGCAATCAGAATAGTCCCGAGCATAATGAATTGTGGAGAATGACTACCGTCACTGAAAGACTAGTCAGGGGACATATGATCACTTTATATAAAGTACTTAAACGGTGACAGGATGAACAGATCAAACATACAAGAGCAAAACCAGTGGGCATAGAAGCTGAATACCCCGATGAACAATAGACACCAACGCAATGCTTCACATTCATTCTTAATTCATTCTTAAATGCTGTGCAAATCACCTTTTTTTCCCAAGTCAAATGAAGATAATTTGTACTCCCGTCCTGCCGTAAGTGTGGCACTGGCAGGTTTTTTTTTTTTTTTGGAGAGGGGGGTCTTTCGTTTGTATCTTGAAAACTCACGAACTCCTGTTTACATTCAGTACACACTATTTACTTTCCTGCGTCTTCCTTAATAATTCTCATTTCTGTAATATTGTCTATTCGTGTATACGAGACCTAAGCTGAAAATAAGCAGAAGGCGCAATGGTAAAAAATAAAATATCATTAGTTTAAATTATTTTTTTTGCAAGTTCTAGGTTTTTTGTACTGTATTTTGGTTATCCCTTTCATCTGTGTCTTTAAAAGCTACGTTCAATCTATTTTCGTAAGAAAGATTCCCGACAGTGAATCAACTCTTGCTTTACAGGGCATATAAATTATTCCGTAATGGATGTATTGCATAATCTAAACAAGACGTCACAAATGTTAAGTTAGTCGTAGTATAACCTTGGACCTTTTGTTACTTTTACTTCTTGGTATAAAAAGCAGAGCTATCTAGACATGGCGAATACTTGTGCACTGTTCCCTTGGCTTCATTATTATTATATTCATGTGAAAACGCTAAGCCCGTATGAACAATGCAGCGCTTGAGGAATCTGAAGGTGAACAAGTTTGATCAGGGTAGCTCTAACTCCTTGGATCTATTGCTTTTCATCAGCATCAATGCACCTCCCTCTATGAAGGTCGCCTTAGCTTTAAAATATCAGGCGTGTACATGCAAAGTCCTGTTTACTGTGGAATGAAAACCCCGGCAACTATAACGACTTGTTAATACAGTCAAACTTCAGAAGCAAGACGTTTGGAGAATTTTGGTCAGAAGGGATCAAAAGGTGAAAGTGTTAGCATATACTGAAGTGCTTTAATTCTTACTTCCCCTCACCTCCACCCCTCCCAGTCAGCATCCCCTCGCCTCCACCCCTCCCAGTCAGAATCCCCTCGCCTCCACCCCTCCCAGTCAGAATCCCCTCGCCTCCACCCCTCCCAGTCAGAATCCCCTCGCCTCCACCCCACCCAGTCAGCATCCCCTCGCCTCCACCCCTCCCAGTCAGAATCCCCTCGCCTCCACCCTTCCCAGTCAAAATCCCCTCGCCTCCACCCCTCACAGTCAGCATCATCCCCTCGCCTCCACCCCTCAGTCAGCATCATCCCCTCGCCTCCACCCCTCACAGTCATCATCATCCAATCGCCTGAACCCCTCCCAGTCAAAATCCCCTCGCCTCCACCCTTCCCAGTCAAAATCCCCTCGCCTCCACCCCTCTCAGTCAGCATCCCCTCGCCTTCACCCCTCAGTCAGCATCCCCTCGCCTCCACCCCACCCAGTCAGCATCCCCTCGCCCCCACCCCTCCCAGTCAACATCCCCTTGCCCCCACCCAGTCAGCATCCCTCGCCTCCACCCCTCCCAGTCAGCATCCCCTCTCCTCCACCCCACCAAGTCAGCATCCCCTCGCCCCCACCCCTCCCAGTCAGCATCCCCTCGCCTCCACCCCTCCCAGTCAGCATCCCCTCGCCTCCACCCCTCACAGTCAGCATCCCCTCGCCTCCACCCCACCCAGTCAGCATCCCCTCGCCACCACCCCACCCAGTCAGCATCCCCTCGCCCCCACCCCTCCCAGTCAGAATCCCCTTGCCC
>NC_091351.1:11320616-11368116 GCF_038502225.1 Cherax quadricarinatus
TGATCTCTCTCTCCCTCCTGCGTTCCATCGAGTACAAGTCAAGTGCTTCCAAGCGTTCCCAGTAGTTAAGGTGCTTGACAGAACTTATACATGCAGTAAAGGATCTCTGTACACTCTCTAGATCTGCGATTTCACCTGCTTTGAATGGAGATGTTAATGTACAGCAGTATTCCAGCCTAGAGAGAACAAGTGATTTGAAAAGGATCATTGGCTTGGCATCTCTCGTTTTGAAAGTTCTCATTATCCATCCTATCATTTTCTTTGCACGTGCGATCGTGGCACTGTTGTGATCCTTGAAAGTGAGATCCTCAGACATTACTACTCCCAGGTCCCTTACATTATTTTTCCGCTCTATTGTATGGCCAGTTTGTAGTATACTCTGTTCTAGTTATTATCTCCTCCAGTTTTCCATAACGTAGTTGGAATTTGTCCTCATTGAACATCATATTGTTTACCGTTGCCCACTGGAAAACTGTTTATATCTTCTTGGAGGTTAACCGCGTCCTCAGCAGATGACAGCCTCATGCAGATCCTAGTATCATCCGCAAAGGATGATACGGTGCTGTGGTGTATATCTCTGTATGTCTGATATGAGGATAAGGAATAAGATGGGGGCGAGTACTGTGATTTGTGGAACAGAGCTCTTCACTATGGCAGCCTCCGATTTAACTCTGTTGACCACTACTCTGTGTTCGATTTGTTAGGAAGTTGAAGATACATCTCCCCACTTTCCGTTATTCCTTTAGCACGTATTTTATGGGCTATTACGCCATGATCGCATTTGTCAAATGCTTTTCTCATATCAGACAGAGATGTAAACCACAGCACTATCATCTTTTGCAGACGAAACTAGGATCTGCAAGAGTCATCCATTGAGGACACGGCAAAGCTCCAAGACGATATAAACCAAATTTTCCAATGGCCAACAGAGAACAATATGATGTTCAATGAAGACAAATTCCAACTACTCCATTATGGGAAAACTGGAGAAAATAACTAGGACTGAGTATACTACAAACTCCAATCACACAATAGAGCGGAAAAGTAATGTGAAGGACCTGGATGTGGTAATGCCCGAAGACCTCACCTTCCAGGACCACAACAATGCCACTATCACATCTGCGAGGAAACTAATAGGATGGATAATGAGAACATTCAAGACAAGAGATGCTAAGCCAATGATGATCCTTTTTAAATCACTTATTCTCTCTAGGCCGGAATACTGTTGTACATTAACATCCCCTTTCAATGCAGGTGAAATTGCAGAACTAGAGAATGTAAAGAGAACCTTCACTGCACGTATAAGTTCCATCAAACACCTTAACTACTGGGAGCGCCTGGAAGCACTTTACTTGTACTCTCGCAGGCGAGAGAGATGTATCAATCTACACCTGGAAGATTCTGGAGGGACTGGTCCCTAATATGCACACAGCAATCACTCCATACGAAAGCAAAAGACTTGGCAGGAGATGCAACACACCCCCAGTGAAAAGTAGGGGGCGTCACTGGTACACTAAGAAAATGCAGCAAGTGTCCAGGGCCCAAGACTGTTCAACAGCCTCCCACCAGCAATAAGGGGCATTACCGGAAGACCCCTGGTTGTCTTCAAGAGGGAGCTGGACAGCTTTACGGTGCTGGATCAGCCGGGCTGTGGTTCGTACCTTGGATTGCGTGCGGCCAGCAGTAACACCCTCGTTCATCAGGACCTGATCCACCGGGAGGCTTGGTCGTGGACTGGGCCGCGGGGGCGTCGATCCCTGGAATGCCCTCCAGGTAGTCTCCAGGTATTATAGCTATTTCTACAAGTACAAGATAACTTGTACAGAGCTACCTACCTGGAGGGTATTCCGGGGATCAAAGCCCCACACAAGTAAATACATGACACTTCACTTGTCTAGATACTTGTTGAATTGTTTCAGAGCAGTAGCTTTATTGGCCCTAGAACTGTTTGTGATTGCAGGATGTAACCACCGTGGCTTCCTCGGTTCTTCCCGACTAGGCCAACTTCTAATCCCATTGAAGTACCGCTATACATCCCTTCTACCTGGAGGGTATTCCCGGGATAAACGCTCCCGCGGCACGGTCCACGATCAGGCCTCCAGGTGGATCAGGGCCCGATCAATTAGGCTGCTACTGCTGGCCGCACATAGTCCAACGTACGAACCACAGCCCGGTTGATCCGGCTCCGACTTGAGGTATCTGCCCAGCTCCCTCTTGAAGACAACCTAATTGACATCAATGGTATACTAATTAGAAAGATACTTGTTACGCAAAGCATTTCAGGCAAATTAGGTTAATTCTGTACCCAGGATGCGAGCAACACAAGTCGACTAACACCCAGGTACCTAGTTACCTGGTTGTCTTCAAGTGGGAGCTGGACAGATACCTAAAGTTGGTGCCGGATCAACTGGGCTGTGGTTCGTACGTTGGACTATGTGCGGCCAGCAGTATCAGTCTAGTTGATCAGGCCCTGATTCACCAGGAGGCCTGATCGTGGACCGTGCCGCGGGAGCGTTGATCCCCGGAATACCCTCCAGGTAGAAGGGATGTATAGCGGTACTTCAATGGGATTAGAAGTTGGCCTAGTCGGGAAGAACCGAGGAAGCCACGGCGGTTACATCCTGCAATCACAAACAGTTCTAGGGCCAATAAAGCTACTGCTCTGAAACAATTCAACAAGTATCTAGACAAGTGAAGTGTCATGTATTTACTTGTGTGGTTCTGGTAGCAGTAACCAAACTAAAAAAAAAACTAGAAAAGTCACACGAGTTTCCTTCGGAAAAGGTTACGTTTCTGCTCTTTTAGTGATAATTTGCAATTTGAAGAGCACTAACTAAGCAACTCATTCGACGCTCTTGGTAATAAATAAAAAAAAATCAATATCAAAGATAAAATAACAGACTACGAGCGTAATCTACACCTGGTAAATTCTGAGGGATTGATCCCAAACTTGCACACTGAAATCAGTCCAGATGAAAGCAAGAGACTTGGCAGACGGTGCATACCTCCAATGAAAAGCAGGGTAGCAATGATTAAACAGAATTAAACAAGTGTTAACAGAGTTCTTTCAACCGGGCCTCGGGGGCGTTGATCCCCGGAATAATCTCCAGGTAAGGTATTCATCGCTCCTCTGCTTTTCATTGGAGGTATCATACACCGTCTGCATGGCCTCTTGTGTTCGTTGGTAGTAATTTCGGTGTGCAGGTTTGGGACCAATCCTTCCAGTTTCTTCTAGGTGTAGATTATGATTTGCCTACACGTCAGTCACTCCTGTGAGCATACCCTTCCTGGAGAAGTTATGTCGGGCGTTCGTTAACTCTGAATAATAATATTCAGCTCTCAATCACTCCTGACAAATTAATTATGGTAAATTTATCATACAGTTTAGTATTTATTATAATATGACAGTACCACCCATTACATTTTATTCTCGACATTTTCGGGGTATTTACGTTTATTCCCATTAACAATGTCTCAGTGGGTAATTGATGGGTGGATAAGTAAGTTTGCGAGGTGGGGGGGGGGGAGAAGGAGCAGTAGGTGATGGGCAATTGATGGGGTGTGAGCAGTAGTAGATGGACGAGTGCAGGGGGTGAACCTGTGAGTAAGGAGGCAATCGAGGAGTAAGGGGTGGATGGATTGATGAGGGGTGATATAAGGAGGTACAGTTAACAGCACGTAACTCGACAGTGACACTAAACCTGTGATCGACGCCATGCCTAACCCTTCTAGGGTAGGGTAGGTGCCTCAGCCCGAGCTTGCAACTCACAAGACTCTCATTCCCATTAGACCCCTTGGGGCGGGGATGGCAGACCAGAGAGGCCTAGTTTGTGGCTAGGCCTGGGGACAGTTGGTCCCAAAGATGAGGCGGTACTTGTGCCTCCTCCCATGGGAGACTTAGGTCTCAGACACTCCCTAAAGAGGGAGCCAAGGCCGGGCCACCACTTGGAAAAGGCCCGGGCCGGGACAATACCGGCGAATCTTTAATAATAATGATAACCAAACCTGTCACCAATAGCAGCACATAAGTGATAGCCTACCTTTCATTCTCTCCATACCCAAAACTACCTTCTTACTCCCACATCTCTCTCCTACCACTACCCCATCCACCAACCTTTGAAAATTCAACCACGACTTCCACTTTCACCCCATCTATTACCACCCCTACTACATCTACCCCCTCCCTCCACATCTCACTACCCCTCCATACCTCCCTCAACTCACCCTCTCACCTCCAACAGGCTACATCCTCCAGGACCTGCCCCAGCCAGACCAGCTCAGTAAAAGTTGTCTGGCGCACCCTGGAGACAAGTACCGCTACACCTCTAACAGTTACTGAACTGGGGACAACTTTTAAATGTTAACAGATTTAAATGGACTGTCACAACAATTCTGAACGAATTCTAAAACATTCAGTAAAAAAAAATTAGCTTCTCAATCCTTTATTTGCAAAATATAGTACAAGTTCTGTCAAGCACCTTAACTACTGGGAACGCTTGGAAGCACTTGACTTGTACTCGTTGGAACGCAGGAGGGAGAGATATATCTTAATCTACACTTGGAAAATCTTGGAAGGAATGGTCCCAAATCTGCACACAGAAATCATTCCCTACGAAAGTAAAAGACTGGGCAGGCGATGCAAAATGCCCCCAATTAAAAGTAGGGGGCGCCATTGCTACACTAAGGGAAAACACCATAAGTGTCCGGGGCCCAAAACTGTTCAACAGCCTCCCATCAAGCACTAGGGGAATTGCCAATAAGCCCCAGGCTGCCTTCAAGAGAGCTGGACAGATACCTAGTCAGTGCCGGATCAGCCGGGCTATGGCTCGTACGTTGGACTGCGTGCGGCCAGCAGTAACAGCCTAGTTGATCAGGCCCTGATCCATCGGGAGGCCTGGTCATGGACCGGGCCGCGGAGGCGTTGGTCCCCGGAGTGACCTGCAGGTACTACATAATGAAAAAGTGATTATTAAATATGTACAATTTGAGAACCATTCAGCATGAACTAAAAACTGGCTGGTATCCCAATATGCAGTGCGATAGGATTAGCGAACAGGACCTAGTAATATGCCCTGCATTAGATCAGGGCAGGTCAGTCAATATCGAAGTGATCTTCAAACTACTTTCTATTGCTTACCTCTTTTGTTAATAGGCTGCGAAGCGCTTTTCGAGTCCTTTACCTACCCTTACATAATAAACTTAGGGTTCGTTTCACTTTACCGCTTAGTCACCGAAAGGAATATGATCAAAGCTCAATGGCCACAGAATCGTCAGAGATTTAATGCCACGGTGGAGCTCAGCAGAGCCAAATCTTGAATACACAGACCCAGCCTTGTCTAGACTAGTCAGCTCCTTATAACGAAGTGTGGAGGGCAAGTCATGATGTATGAACATAAAAAAAAAAAGCTACTAAAGACTTACTTCGTAATGCGATGCAGGTCATTTTTACACAATTCATTTTCCTCCTATGCCTATTTTTAGAACTAATATTTTCTTCACTGACGCTGACTTGGTTTGGTTTGTTCTGCTCAACTTAAACTACTACCAAACCAATGTTTTGCACTAACACTAATACCCGCCTGTTTTCTAATTTGTATCAGTTGTAAAATGTTCTTGCATCTACACCACCTTATCAATAGCCTTATGACTATGAAGTTAACCATTATGCCTTTCAAAGAAATGAAAGTTCAGTGCGCTATATCTCTGCAAAAATTTTAAGATTCACAAAGGAGTAGGAATGGTCCCAAATTTGCACACAGAAATCACTCCCTACGAAAGTAAAAGACGGGGCAGGCGATGCAAAATGCCCCCAATAAAAAGTAGGGGCGCCATTGGTACACTAAGGGAAAACACCATAAGTGTCCGGGGCCCAAAACTGTTCAACAGCCTCCCATCAAGCATTAGGGGAATTGCCAATAAACCCCTGGCTGCCTTCAAGAGAGCTGGACAGATACCTAAAGTCAGTGCCGGATCAGCCGGGCTGTGGCTCGTACGTTGGACTGCGTGCGGCCAGCAGTAACAGCCTAGTTGATCAGGCCCTGATCCATCGGGAGGCCTGGTCGTGGACCGGGCCGCGGGGGCGTTGATCCCCGGAATAACCTCCAGGAGTTTGGTTATTCAGTACTTTTAACACAAGTTAACATTCACTACCAAGAAATTACTTTATCTCTAACCCTTAAAAACGATGAGAACTCGCTGCAGTTGAAAGGCTCTTTCCTTAAACATTTACAGTTATGTAAATGTGCCTTCTGTACCACGACTTTTCACTGGGGATATTTTGCAAACTTGTATCCTGCTCCACCAAAGGCCACTGGTGTATGCGGATTTGGAGCCAATTCTCTAATATTTTCCAAGCGTAGCTAGATTATGACTAATCTTTCTAGTCTGCACTTTTTTTTTTTTTTTTTTTTTTTTTTTACACAGGGTTTGACAAGGTTAAGGATCCCTAGCTTTATTGACAAGCTATTTACAGGTTAAGAATTCCTAACTTTATTGGCAAGCTAAGAGCTGTTACCTACATCAGCTCATTTGAAAGCATTTTTATTGTTTTGAGACATACAAGTAGGGAACAGGATGAAGTTGGAGCCATCTGTGGGCCAGTATTTTCATTTGATCAACTGACTATCTCGTTGACATTATGCTGTACGAATGTGTTCCATACTCGAGTCATCCTGGGTATGTATGATCTCAGATGGAGTGATGTTCTGGAGAAGGGTACAGCCAGAGTGAAGTTGCTGCTTTCTGCCCGTCTTGTGGCATAAAAGCTTGTTTCACGCTGTCCTCGAAGTGGATCCAAGTGTAGTATTTTGACAATATTGGCCTTGTACATAACAGTAAGGCCACCCACATCCCTTCTATGTTGAAGGCTCTGCTGAAATGACAGATCTATCCAGGATGGGTCCAGGCGAGAGATGAGACGTCTTGCTCTGTTCTCTACTCTGTCAAGCAGTCCGCAGATGAGAGGGGCAGCAGGCAAACCAAGAAAGTGGAGCATGCTCAAGGTGTGAGCGTACTTGCGCCTCGTACAGGATCTTGCAACCCCTACTGTCAAGCAGATGCGAGATACGGCGGAGTGCTGTAAGCTTCCTGGCTGCCTTGTTTGCAAGATTCACAACATGGTTCTTCATGGTTACTTTGGAGTCAAATTTCACCCCAAGGATATCAACTTCTTCTCCAGGTGCCAACACCCTCCCATTCATCCTTACTACTGCACCAGCATTACCATCATGGTGCCTAGAGACGATCATCATTTGCGTTTTCTCAGGTGCAAATGTTACTTGCCATCTATTTCCCCAAGCTGATATAGCTCTCAGCTGGTGATTGATGTAGCTTAGAGTAGCTGGCATTTCTTCTCTTGGATAAGTGAATGTCAGTGTACAGTCGTCTGCATATGCATGTGATTCTGGGATGAGATGAAGGTCGTTGAAGTAGACATTCCATAACAAGGAAACAGTTGAATTCAAGATGAAAAATATCAAACACCAACCTATGCTTCGCATTACGCCTTAATATTACTAGATTATGGCATGAAGGCAAGTAGATTATGGCATGAAGGAAAGAAGGCCTTGCCCTTTCCTGAGGGTAATCTGTTCGCATCAGATATGAATCTAGTCTGCAATATCATGGTATTATTCTTTAGCTGCCAAGTCTGAAATTTAGTCTCCAGTTGCTGTCCATCATTACCAGATTATTAGACCTATTTTTATAGGCATACATGCTGTAATTTATGCTGTAACAGATCGCAAACAAAATTTAGTACATATTCTGCAACGGCAACAGAACAGTTAAGGGGCCCAGTTGGCTTGAGCAGTGGCGACAAAAGTAGCAGCACGCGATGGAGACCTGTGACAAGCACTTCCTGCTTGTTAGCAGAGCCTGCAAGCAACCACACCTCTAGACTGGTAACAGAGCACCCTGAAACTCAGGTCCCATTTATAGTTAAATTTAATAACTGAGGTGATGGAAGCAAAAAATGAGTTTTATCCAGTTGAGCAAAAAAAAAAAAAAATAATAAGTAATACTGGACAAGTCTTGAATGCTTGCTGGTTTGGCGTGTCTTATGAGCTTATCTCCACCTGAGGTAATTTCGTTGTATTACCAGACCTTATAGCATTACCTATTAACGCAAGTAATGGTTTGATTGGTACTCTGTACCCATTTAAATTTCTTAATTGTTCGTATTCAGCACTGCACACTATTTTGTAGTCGAATGGGAGTAGTATACTGATCCGATAGCAGATCGTGTTTTCATAGTAGTATGGAGAGGAATCAGACCAACATACCTGAGGTCACCAGCAGGTAAACTTGGTTAACAGCAGCGACGTCTCGGATCAATACAACCCCCCCACCCCACCAGGAGGTGTCACACCTCCCCGCCCTCACCACGTGTACCTACCTCGTCAACCTCGCCACCTGGAACTGAACTGAATGATACTAACAGTGAAAAATACTGTTCCACAGGATGCTGTGCTCACGATCGTGCATGATCAAGAACAAGAAGACAAGGAAAGTGGAGCACGACCAGCTTGCTAGGCTGGTCTCACTGCCCACCCATTCTTACTCCTGTATTATACACGACCGATTTCGAGGGGTGGTTACCTCTATCTGACCGGCTTTTGACCAAGCTACCTGTAGTGCCTGTTCAGCCAGGATATAGCAATTGCAACTGCAAGCATGATTTAATTAGGAAAGCTGGGACAAGTTCCTGAAGGTGTACGTGAATATACACTATTTTACATAAATATAAACAGAAAACGTATGTTCAGGATAATCAACCGATTCATCAAAAATATGTATTCGAGGCATTCTCGTCCTCTGATTCCACCATTATCCAGCTGAAGAGTTTAGAAAAGTCCAAACTAACTTTATGCACTAGACTATGTAGTAACCAATGAGAAGGGCAATATTTCCATTTTGCTACACACAGCAAGCGATAATTTAAAATCCGACTGGAAGTACGAGTATCTCAGTGGAAACAAGTCACTGACTACTGGATTGCCCTAGGGTAAATTCTACATTTACAATATAAAAATCAGTGAAAATTTCAATGTTTAAGACCTAAATAACAACGTATTACCAACAAAGTCGACAGAAGTTAGCACGAGGTAAGATTACCATAGGGTAATTAATAAATAAATAATAATACATTTCTACAAGCACCATATACAGTTGCTGTAAGAACAGTCGACATTTCTGACAGAAAACCCTCAGTTATGAAGACCATTTCGGGCAGCCTTAAAATTAACTTGTAACTACTGGATGATTGCTTATTTGGTTTACAAGAATGATTGTTTTTTTTTTTTTAAGTGATGTATATAAGATGGCCCGTAATCACGGTCTGGGTTGCCAAGTTTTTTCGGCACATACCTAAGGATCGCCAAATAGAACGAAAGAAACATGTGAAAGACCTGATTGTAATTAGGTCTGCTGACCTTTCAAAGAACACTAAGGCAAATGTCACGACAGCCAGGAGAATGACTGGTGTTTGCTCACGCATCTTTTTTGAACTAGTCCAGTATCAATGACCAAGGTTTGTTCCAAAGAAAATACTGCCAGTAGTGATACTATTCAAATCACCTGTGCTCTCGCTCAGAGTAATGTAATGTTGATGACCCCGCTCAGGGTAGGGAAGAGCTGGAATTGATAGAGATCATTAAGACTCGCATAGTTAATAAAGCACTTAAATTACTAGGAACACCTCAAAGTCCTAAATATGTACTCGTTGGCGCGGGAGAGATGCATACTTACATGTGCGTGAAAAGTACTTTAGGGCCTAGTCCCAAATCTGCCCACTGCCATGACATACTGGAGTCGTATATGCAATGAAATGTACAATAAACCCAATGAAAAGCAGGGTACAATAAGAGAACACTATCAACATCCTTTGTTCCAGACTTTTCACCATCTTAAAAATCTGAAACTCGGGACAATTTTAAAAGTCAATAGGAAACTTGACAAGTACCTCCAAATGCCAAGTCACCCATGATGTGATGGATATGTGGGAAAGCAGTCTGTCAACAGCAACAGCCTGGTCGACCCAGGCAAGCACCAGGTAAGCCCGACCCAGGCTCCGGAAGTAGGAAAACTCAAAGGGTACGCTGTCTTTCCACCACCTCAGTAACTTTATCCAACAAATTAAATTTATGGACAAGACACATTTTTGACACGTACAAATTTAAGTCAAATTATCAAATGTGCAGTAGCTACATTATTAAATTCATGGCGAAGCGCTAAACCTCTTCATTCCCCACAGAGAGCATGGGGAATGACGGGCAGGGAGTAAACAAGGTTCGATTCGAGAAAGGAAATGGTAGTTCTAATTCCTTGGGTCAAGAACCTCTCACCAGCACCCCGAACACGTGCAGTTAGGCAAGTCGAAAATTGCCAATGCTTAAATTAAAATTAGCTATGTATACTATTAGTTTAACATTAAAAATGTCCCCAATAATTAATAATTATATACAGCTGCAGCCGATCCTACAACTTGGCAAATTCGTCCCGTATATTACCATACACAGTAATTAAGGAGACTGCTCAGCCTTAGAAACTGGAAAACGTAAACCCAGTGACAGAACCCGAAGCTAAAACTGTCATCATTACCTTATCGCTGACGAAGTACCGGTATACTAAAGTTCAGATTAGCTTCGTTTTCCAAGGTAGAAGTGTTGAACTAATGAAAGTACGTATATTATGAATGAACTAAATGGTCTGATTGCAGCAAAATATGAACGTGGGGAAAACAGACGCGAGTCTGAAAGGGAAAGTTGATAGTACGAGAAAATTAGGGAAAAATGAACCAAATGTCAATTCAGTAAGAGTACACCAATAAATATAAAATTAACACTTTTGATATACAGAAAGATCATTAAAATATTAGTAAAACAGCCGAAAGATTTTTACGGTTAAAGGGAACCAATACGCCTCCTGCAATGCTGCTGCTGCTCTAAAGTTTTTACATTATCCACCTCTAGTCCCGGAATCCACCCAACCCAAATTAGCGTTGCATAATCCGGATTTTAATTATGGGATTTGCTTCCAGTGGATTTTAGATATTCAATTAAAACCCAATCCTAACTAAGTACCAGGTAGCCATTTCTGACGCTTCAATACGATTTCACTTAGAAATACCAGTCAAAATGTGTACCTTTTGTGGTGAACTTTAACGAGAGGAACTGGGAGAACAGGTACCATGGTTTGTGGCTGTACAGCGGCACGCCCCCTTCTTCAAGGCTACCAAGTAAATGTCAGACTAGCAACACTACTGCCTCCCACCAATATAGTATTCATTTAAATTAATTTAATTTGCATCTCATTTTAAGCGCTGTTCACTTTGATGTATCAATGAAAGAACGAAATAAAGTATTAATGACGTATAACTCGTTAAAAGGATAACTAACTTCAAGCTAGATAATACAACTGTTAAAGTCTTTGCTTTTAAGAGTCAAAAGGTGCTCCTCACTTAATTTTTCATTGCAGCATTGAATTCAAACTTTGTTAAATCATCAGGACTACAAAGTGATCTGACGAAGCTACCCGAAGCTAGAACACAATCTTTTAAAAAACAAGATATTTGCTGGCCTAGGTCAAGACGAACTGTTCTCACTCACTGATTTTTAACAAAATATTACCTTATCTTGAGAAACAGTCAGTATGGGAAAAAATTACGAAAATAAGTTTGAATATACAAGAGTTAATAGACAACTAGCAAGATACATGTGCAACATATGTATCTATTCCGAAACGTTCCGTCTGCGGAGTACGCTTATCTGTCGCGCATAGACGTTACAAATATAGAGCAGAAGCAGTGGAAAGGGAAAGCGTGATCAGTCTAATATATTCGTAGTTTGAGGCAGTCCGTCCCTCAGTATGGAGATGGGTTCAACTTTATAATCTCGAACCACGTGAAGCTGAAGCACAAGAGCCTTCAAGATGACGTCACAGGAAGCGGGGGCCCCACTTGAACATAAGAACTGAGGAACTGCAACATGCCTACAAGCCCATGCTGGGTATAATAATAATCAGGGGAGCGCTAAACCTGTAGGATTATACAGCTCACGTGGGGGGGGGGGTGGAAGGTATTCAGGCTCTATTCAGGGAACCGGAGCACAGATCCAATTCCCTAGATCAGGAGCCCTTCACCAGCGTGAAGGAACCTCCCTTGAGGGGCCCATGCTGGGTAGGGTCTCAAATCCAGCCCTTCTCAATAAATCAACGACTATTCAAAGTTGTAAGTTATCAGGACATGCTAAAAGGTAACAAATCTCCAACGGGATCAACTATTGCTTCTCTACTTCTGGCACCAATATAAAAGCCTTATGACTATTAGAATTATAAAAAAAAAAAAGCTATGTTGGCACGTCTCAATAACACCCAGGTGTTACACGTATCAATCAACTTCTGGAATTATACCTTTGATTTAATGACAAACATATCCACTTTTTCACTTTTGTTTTTAACATGGCGATGACGACCAAATCTGGTAGTCATATACTGTACATGTTACAGCACATAATTTGCACTTAAAATTTACGAATATTGCATATGCCATTCGACACCATGAAGTCATAAAAGAACCATAAATAACGGATTAGAGTGATAAATTCACATTTAGAAAGCTTATCGGAAAGCACCGGTCTGGAGAGTCGTCAACGAGAGGAACAATCTCACGTAGTGATCAAAGTTAGCACCATAACCGGCATACCAGCGAAGAGGGGCAAAAGTGTGACTCGACCCCTGCAACCACGTATAGGTAGGTACATATAAGCGAATACCCGTGACCAGCTTCGCGAGTTTTCATATTTCCACAGCCCGGCCCTGGGCCAGGCTCGTCTGGTGCTCGTTTGGTCAACCCGGCTGTTCATGTTGGCAGCCCGCTGGCTCGCATACCCATCACAGCATGGTTGATCTGGAACTAAGCAGCTTCAAAACTAGGTACCGTAGCACAGGTACAAAAGTAACAAGGGCTGAGTTGGATAACTTTCCTAGAGTAGGTCAGTAGGTTTACTGCAACATGTTCTTATAAGAACTCGTGAATTAATATATTTCAATATCTTCTATTGTGTGATCGAAAGCTTAACTTTATATGAAGTATTCCTATAATCGTCAATGGGGGAAAACAAAATATAAAGATGTATGAGAAACGAATTTCAGCAATCTATTCAAATTGGACAAATTCAGATATAAAAAGATGGTGGAAATTAACAGCGCAGAGTTGCCGAAGTGGAGTCAACTGCCCAACAGTACCAGTTACGATACTTACGGTGAAATTTTTATTACAAACAGATTTGAGAAAAGCAGGACCTGCTTATTAAATTCATAAACGGGGGATAGGGTGGGGAAGGGGAACTAAACCCGTACGCCATAGCACCTCAGGCAATAGCAAGCTATCAGTTACAAGACAAGGGAAGGGAAGGTCCCATTCCTTGGATCAAGACCTACCTTCTCACCAGTATCAAGATGGAGGACCTCCCTAGCATGACCCAGTAGATCTAAGTACACATTTTCATGCAAAGGAACAAATATGACATTTTAATCAGGAGAAAACTATCACAGCCTGTTCAAGGCACAGGATTAAATACACACGGCAAGCCTGAACCCGGTTTACTTTTACCTGCAAAGTTAACTTTTACAACCCGTCTGGATATTATAGAATAGTCTGGAAACTGATCGTAGAAGAGTCGCCAGCTATGACAAACTTAAAACACTTTACAAATACAGCCCAAACACTCGTAGTGAACAATAATGGAGCTGCTGGTAGGTAGGAAGAGACTGACTCACCTTTCCAGCTCAAAGTAGTGGTGGGAGGAGCCGTGTCAAGGGACTGGTATTCCACGGTTTTCCCAGGCTTTCTCACACTATAATACACAAATATTCACGACTACTACGCACTCCTCTGATCAACTAAGCCAGACTCTATCCTCCTGTAGAATAATCTACTCAAATCAACGATATTACACACTAGTAATCTAGAACTAAAGAGAAGTAGAGCACAGCTTACTCCCTCAACTGTGCCTCAACTGAAGTTACCGCGTAAATCCACCCGCCAGTCCAGTCCTCCTGTCATGACTCCCATTTGTCGCTATTTACCAATATTATTCCTGTTATTTCTATATGTTTTCTTTTAATCGAGGTTATTAAAATGAAATTTATGTCATGATGTATTACTAAATGGATATAAATAAAATTATTTAAATAGATTCATAGTGGAATTATACTTTCCCTTAAATATTTACCTTGGGGCAATACTAAGGAAAAATATTGTACTGTGGGTGGTTCACAATTTACAAATTTCAAATGTTATACAAAATTCAAATGTTATAACACTAAATAAGTATGGCTTAAAATGTTAAAACTTACTGACAGCAAAACTGAACTTTCTTTCAATATTAACCTTAAGGCAACACATTGGAAAAATGTCGTACTGTTGGTGGATCACAATATACAAAATTCAAATTGAAGTTGAAATATTTTGCTAAGATATATTATCTACTAATGGAATATTAGTATTAGTATTACATCATTAACGTTATTTAATTGTTACATCAATTAAAAATAAAGAATTGTTATCCGGATTACTGACCGTTATTGTAACTATCAATTTATTTTCTACAAAGGTCAGCACCTCTAGCATACTGAAAACGGCAGAGTATAATTTAGTTATATTAAATGTCATAAAACAGGACATGTTTCCCAAACACATCAAGAATCACCATTAGAAAGCAAAGTTTCTATTAAGTCATGAACAAGCCTTGTGCACTGTTTACGGAAGTAAATGTTTTTCTAATTCCAGATCAGTATTTTCAGTGTAAACGTCTTCGGAGTACAGGGAATTTATTTTCTCACGGGTATATCTGGGATTCCTTATCTGGCGTCCCTGAATAAACTTAGTGGATGAGAGAGACTTCATGCCTAGGGCGAGGCAGCCAGCCGGTTTTAGAGGCCCAAAAGGGTGTACTGGCTGGGCTATAGGCATGACCTTGAGTAAACACACTGTACTCTGACCAGGAATTTCACACTAGCTATACTTAGGCATCCATGACACTGTTGTATATCCCACTTTCTTTTTAGGTAAAGTTACTCACATTTTAGTTTGCTAAGGTTGAAACCTGTACTCCAATTTCAGTAGCCGCTTTCACATAATATTTTATTGAAACTACATTAATGCATTTCTATCTAAATGCTTAATTCATTCATGCATAAATGTAATTTCATTAAGAAATATTTGTTATTCTCGGTTTGGTTAGGTTAGGCTAGGTCGTTTTAGGTTAGATTAAGCTAGGTTAAGTTTGGAGAGAGTAGGTTTGGTTATGTTAATATATAACATAAATTTTAGTATAATTTTCCAACAATAACGAAATTTTTAAAGATGGGCGGCTTACATGTGGCAGTGCGAAGCATATATTAAATCTGTTCATGCATTGTCACGCATCGTGGACGGGTTGGCTGAAGAAGGCCTGGTAATGGTGTTGTCTTCGTCAGAAAATATAACAAAGTGTCTCCTGACACAGGTCTTATTTACATGATAACTTGTTAACTGGTTAAGCATTCACTAATCTATCCCTGCTAGTAGACACAAATATGTCTCCTAACTGATGACCAGTGTTTATTCCATTCTTTTATGTGTATCTTTGGTTCTGCAAATTTCTGGTATGTTAAATTTTGTTTTTACACAAAAATCTGACCTAGCAACTGAACCTTGCTGAAACTCTCGTAATATCGCTTATATTGCTCATTTAAGAACTTGTATATTGGGCAGTGGTTTTACTTTGGGAGAAGGTAAAGAATTAAATAATAATAATAATAAAAATTTCCAGAGCACATATGTACGACTTTATAAATGTACCTTTGGTGGGGGGTGAATGTATTGGTTTTAATGGTATGTGGTGAGGCATTTACCTTTAAGAATTGTTTTGTATATAAAACTTGGCATAAGATTATAAGTGTGCTGAAGTAGATTATCTGGATATATTGTTGGTACACTTGTGTGAAGTGTTCCTTTTTCTTTTTGGATTGTGTATATGTATGTTGTACTTTAATTTTGTTGTTCCATGTCGATTGGTTTAGTGACATATGTTTGCTTACATGTATAATGTATACTGTATTTTAAATAAAATAAATAATAATAATAATAATAATAATAATAATAATAATAATAATAATAATAATAATAATATAGATGGGAAAACAGCAGCAAGAAGAATAATTCACCTCTTGATCTTTCATTTCTTATACTTCTAGTTATTTTTATCACACTGTGCTCTTGTCTGTATTTACTTTCAAATTCATCCTCTTAGACACTTTACCGAACTCCTTCATCAACTTTTGCATTTTCACTTCCGATTCTTCCAGAAGCACTGTGTCATCTGTAAACCGCAACTAGGACAATTTTATACCAGGTTTATCAGTTTATAAGGCCACAACCCCTCCATAACACTATCATTTACTTTTCTTCCTAACTCTTCTATAGATCACATGATGAGAAAAGACCAATGCCGTTACATGGAAACTGTATTGACGATGTTTTGTTCACTCAGTAACAAATATTGATAAAATGTATAGGTCGGACCAAAACATCGTCAAAAGTTTCCTGCGCATATTGTGGGTTATTTGTGAATTGTTCCAGCAACGATATTTTTATTTTTATTCTTCATATTATATATTCAAAATGCTCATCCATCAATTGCACTTGTCCTGTTTATTTCATTGATGCACAACAAACATTGTTCCAACTCTCTAGTATTTCCGGGGAGCAGAAATGAGACTTCAAGCACCAAGAAGGATGATGTTAAACTAGTACTTGTAGAACGCAAGTTCTAGGAAAGTCAATGTTTACCTTGTGGTAGAATGCCAAGTCTCAGGGAGGGTAATATTTACCTTGTGGTAGAATGCCAAGTCTCAGGGAGGGTAACGTGCACCCTGTGGGAGAATGCCAAGTCTTACGGAGGGTAACGTTCACCTTATGGTAGAATGCCAAGTCTCAGGGAGGGTAACGTTCACCTTGTGGGAGAAAGCCAAGTTTTAGCGAGGGTAACGTTCACCTTATGGTAGAATGCCAAGTCTCAGGGAGGTTAACGTTCACCTTGAGGGTAGAATGCCAAGTCTCAGGGAGGTTAACGTTCACCTTGAGGGTAGAATGCCAAGTCTCAGGGAGGGTAACGTTCACCTTGTGGTAGAATGCCAAGTCTCAGTAAGGTTAACGTTCACCTTGTGGTAGAATGCCAAGTTTTAGGGAGGGTAACGTTCACCTTGTGGTAGAATGCCAAGTCTTACGGAGGGTAACGTTCACCTTGCGGTAGAATGCCGAGTCTCAGGGAGGGTAACGTTCACCTTATGGTAAAATGCCAATTCTTAGGGAGGGTAACGTTCACCTTGTGGTAGAATGCCAAGTCTCAGGGAGGGTAACGTTCACCTTGTAACAAGATCAGTGGTAAAGGTTAACTGAACAATGTAACACCGCCTCACCCACCGTGAAAGAGAAACAAAGACTAAAGCTTTCTAGTACAAAATCTATGAAACATTTCTGTATAATCTGTGGCATGTTTCCCTTGAAACCTTTGATTGTTTATCCAACACTGATGATATTAATTGTGGATGAAGTATGGCGTAGCCAACAAATAATAAAAAAAAGTAAAGTACTTAAAACGAAGCCTTTATTACTACGAGGTTTAGCCTTGACGAAGCCTCATGTTGGTGCAAATTTATTGTTAATAAAAGTCTACTTTTGCTGTCTGTGTCATGATAACTGTGTTTCAGTGTATTATATCAAGCATCATCAAGTTTTTTTAAAAATTGGTGACCAGGAACTAATTCATCAGAAATCTAAAGTGACTTTAGTGAGGCTAGGTTATTAACAAAAATTATTGAAATAAATTATTAGATAATGTTGTTTCAGAGATAAGAAACCAATGTTGTGGAATAAGAATTTGTTTAATATTAACAGGAAGATTCAATAATAACACAGTAATTGTTTTTGGTGGACCATCTCCTGCTTACTGATTGAACTTTATTAATTTTTATGTACATTTACGGAAATATTCATCAAGTCTGTCCAATAAAATGCTTAAATGTTGTTTTCAAAATATTTTAAGAACGTTTAAATTATCATATGCCAAACTCAGCCAAGGAAGAAGGAAGAATAATTGATCAAATTACTTAGATACATCGAAATAGACGAGTTACATTTTAATTACTCAGGTTCATTTTAAACCTTTTTTTTTTTTAAATTAATCATTTTTCTTTTAAATTTTTCAGTTTCATTTTAAATCACTCGCTTTTATTTTATCTTGATTTTATTTCAAACTATCAGTAAGAGATTTGGAAAATTTTAATATTTTCTGTGTAAAATATATAAGTGTATGTGATGTAACTTTCACTCAAATGATCTTTCTTAAGGAACTATTTATATGAAAGATTAGTGAGAAAAACAGAAAAATAATTTGTCTTACCCCTTTAATTCTTAAACTATATCCTCATACTTCATCTAAATGATATAATGCCATTAATTATTAGCGCAGGTTTTGCATCAAGCCATAAAATAATTAATTTCTCCCAGCACAATTCTCCCTTCCCGGCTTAATAAGATATTATTAATCTCAGAGTCTGAGGACCATGAACCATTACTGCCACATCCTGTTGTTAGTGTGGCTACAGTCATGCACGGCCATACACAACCCAACATAATTATTCACACACAAACCTGATATTTCGAAAAACAATTAAAAACCTCACAATAGATATCTATGAGCTGTGATATGTTATAGTATATATGAATATACTAAGACAATTTTTTTTTTTATATTTTATTTAAAAACAACATTACACTTGATACAAGCCGACAATTAGCAAATCCAAAACCGTGACAGACAATGTCAGTACACTACAATAAACAAAAAAACCATTTTAACATATTGATATAACGAAATTCTACCGTAAGAAACCCAACCCGTTTACGGGAAAAAAAAAAACATACCGACTACAAAATAGAACGTCGGAGTCATAAACCATGTAGGAATAAGTCCTATAATCATGTATATATGTATATACATACACATGCACATATACACATACATGTATGTGCACATATGTTCTTACAGCACAGACTGGATTATACTAGAACAAACAAACAAACAAACAAAAAAGACTTATCACTAAAAACAAAAACTAGACAAACTAAATACATAACATCCAAAACAGAAGTGGCAGACAATGTCAGATACACAAAAAAAAAAACATTGTAACACATTGATATAACAAATTCTACTAAAAAAAAAAAACCCAACCAACCGACTTCCAAACAAACAGTCGGAGTCATTATAGAAAACATGTAGGAATGAGTCCTACAAACATATACATATACACATATATATACATATACATACACATATAATATATATACATATATACACACATATACACATATATATATATACATATATACGCATGCTCATACACACATACGTGTATGTGCATTTGTTCATACAGAACAAACTGGATCATACATAGAAATAAAGCACTAAATGACTTTTCACCAAATAAACTAAAAAAATATTACATCCAATGATAGAACTATACCTAAGACATTGGTTCCCACAAACACACCTACACACACACAAAATTAATGTTACCTATTAACACTCAATATATAATATGACCTTCCAGTCAAATGAAGGGTATATATAAACCCCATCAAATACTTTTATATTTTGGTACATAGGTCATTATGTACCCATTCAATACGATAAAAAAGAGACATATGACAAGGATAATTCTAACATCAGATTCGAATGTATAAAACATATCCTCACAATATACATATAAATATAAACCCCCTATATAAAATGGTTCTTATAACAATAAGAGAAAAAACAGAAAATCACATACTACTTTTGACTCTGTGATTTTACAAAATTCATAAAGGTCTACATACCCCGGAGCCCCCGACGGCTCCCTGCAAAAAAAAAAACTTTACCCACATCTACCACCTTGCAAACCAATCAACCTTCCTCATCAGGCTTCCAATCACTCCAAGAGGACACACCACTGAAGAGACCAACCCCTTGCCTCTCACCCCGTCACCAAACGGAGTAGACTTTCAACAGTAAGCTCACGATATCCCTCTGGAAAACTACTTACCCACCTTCCCCCATATAATTGTTTGTTCCTACATGCTGTCCTATAAAAACACGCCGCCAACGCTTTTATCCTAATGTTTCCCTCCACCTCCCTCATCCCCCAAGAAACATGCAAGTAATCAACTATTACGTATCTGATAGCCCTCCCCACCTCTTTGGGTACCCCTCCCATATCTAACATTAAAGCCCTGAGGGTTGATATCTGTCCCCCCCCCCAATAAAAAGAAAACCCTCTTCAACCACAATCTTACCACCTCCAAAGCAGAACAAAAATATACTACATGAAAAGCCGTTTCAACTTCCCCACAAAAACCGCATGATGCCTCTCTCACAAAACCCATTCGTCTTAGCACCTCTTTCGATGCTAACGTCCCCATAAGAAATCTATAAACTAATTCCCTCGCTCTTGCCGGTATTCTTAATTTACTAAATTCCACCCATATCACTCTCCAATCATATGTGGGATACACTGCCATCCCTTGCATTGATTCCTGACGACGACCCACACCCACTAACCGTTTTACCTTGAGTTTTTTAACATTGCGTACCTTTAACATAAACCGCAACATATCTTCACACTCCACTAAGTCCCTGCCACCCCACCATTTGCGGATATCCCCCATCACCTCCCCCACCCGAAGACCCCTTTCCCCCGCTGCCCGAATATACCTCTGCTTCACATATAGCGCCTTCACCCTAGACCCTAATGCAATCAATCCCAATCCTCCCTGTCTTACCGCAGTCATTACCACATCTTTACCCAACCACGCCCTCCCAAAACCCCACACATACCTTAAGGCTCTTCTTTGTAATTCCATAATATCCTGACTTCTTAAGGGGTAAATTTCCGCCACTCCCCACACCTTACTATAAATCAGCGTATTTACCACCACAACCCTTTGATGCAAGGTTACATCCCCGGCCCTTAGACTCCTGAGCCTACTCAAAGCTCTGTCCATTACCATTTCTGAATTAACCCTCCTACTCTCCTGTACATCTGCTAAATACAAAATCCCACAAATCTTTAGCCTATCTACAGTTATCCATCCAAACTCCTCCCCCAAGGTCCCTCCTACCCAATTGCCTACCTCCAACAACCGTGATTTCTGCTTATTAACTCTCATCCCAGTAGCATTCCCAAAAATCTCAATTACCCTTCCCACTTTACTTAAATCTCCTATCTCATTAAGTAAAACAGTTGTATCATCTACATAACCAACAATATTCCCACAAAATCCACCTCTCTCCCCCATCCTTCCCATCCCACCATCAACCAGAACATAGAAAGGATTCTGCATACATGCAAAGAGTATTTGGGAGAGTGGACACCCCTGCCTTAAACCCCTCCCCATGCTTACTGAACTACCCAACCTACCATTTACCTGTACTCTCATCGATGCATTCTCATACAATGTCCTCACCCATCCAACCACCCTCCCTCCAAAACCCATTCTCACCATACTCTCAAACAAAAAGTCCCTATCAACATAATCATAAGCTTTCTCCCAATCCAGACCTAGAATACCTCCCTTACTACTACCCTCAAGGAAATCCCGAATACGTCCATGACCTACCCGCATACTCCTCCCCGGGATACCAAATTGTCCCCCATGTATCACCGACCCCATGACCTTCTTCAGTCTATTACCCAAAATTTTCGCAAAAACCTTGTAATCTGCACACATCAAAGATATTGCTCGGTAAGCACTCAACTCTCTACCCCCCCTCTTCTTTGGCACCAAAACTATGACACCCGTACTTTGCGATGTGCCCAACTTCCCACTAGTTAACATATGATCCAATAGCCTAACAAAGCACTGCCTAATACACCCCCAATGTGCTCTATAAAAATCATTTGGTATACCGTCTATCCCTGGTGTTTTCCCGGTACTCATCCCGAAAACTGCCTCTTCCACCTCAACCTCACTTATACCAACCTCCAACCCCACTCTATCCTGCTCACTTAAAATGCTATGGAACCCCCCTTCAAAAATACCCTCCCAGGAACCCCCCTCCCTCCAACTCCATTTCTCCCTAAACCAACTATCAGCATAGAGACTCATACTTTCAGTATTGGATAGGACTCGACCCACTGGATACCCTCCCACCCCAGGGCTTGTCTCCAATTGTAGAATGGTGGTTACACTCTGTCGGTCCCTAAATTTACGTAAAACAAACCCAGACGGCTTATCACCCCACAATACATCCTCTAACCCCGCCCTAACCCTAATTGCATCGAACCTATCATTGTGTATTTCAGCGATCCTACTCCTCAGACTGTCCATGTCATCCCTCATACCACCTCCCCCAACATAACAATCTTGCAACTGTCCCTCCAGATAATTTTGCAACCCAAAACGCCACCTCGCCTCTTCCCGTCCCCTAACCTTAAAAAAATTCGCTATTCCCGGTTTTGCCTGCATTTCCCACCAATCTAACAGATCTATCTCCCTGTCCCTAGCCTCCCAAAAAGGCAACCACCAATCACTGAAAAAAGGCCCCTCCACATCCTCCTTAAGAAGCCTTACATTTAATTTCCAGTACCCAGAATAAATACGCACCACTCCATCCCACATCAAATCTGCTATTACCGCCCTGTGATCCGAAAACCCCACATCGAAGGTTTGCACCCTCACAACATCTATACCCTGCTTAATATAAATTCTGTCCAATCGCGCTTCATATCCCCTACGGACGAACGTGTGCTCCACTAGGTATCCCCCCCTCCCCACCACATCAACAACCCCAATATCTCGCAATACATCCCTCAGCACACTCAGCACACAACCCGCCCCTCTCGGTTCGACATCACCACTCCTAATCACACAATTCCAATCACCACCTATTACTGTTATAGCAGGCAAACCTCTCAAGTGATACAGCAATACCTCTCTGACAAAATCTACTTTTACCCTGGTATTGCTAGTTGCTGGCATGTAAACTCCTACAAAACTAGCTCGACTCTCACCCCAGACACCATCCACCCTCACGACCCTCCCACCCCCCCCCTCTTCCCAGCCGATGACACGCAAGGGGCTGGTCTCCTTTATCGCCACTGCTACCCCACCTTTCAATTGCAAACCACTGGTAACATACATCCGATATCCTTTTAACCGCAACACACAACCAGCCCTATGATTATGCTCTTGCAAAAAGCAAATATCTACATCAAACCGCCGTAAAAACCACTCCAACCAAACTTTCTTAACCTCAGTCTTAAGTCCATTGACATTAAGCGTGACACTTCTGAAAATTATAGAAGTGGCGGCTTTCCCCTATGCCGCTGGGATTTACTCGCTGCACTTTTCACATTGCGTATTCCCTTACCACTCGAGTTATCCTGTGCAGTCACCTCCCCCCTCCCTCTCCCACTGTGCAACTCAGGCGCACCTCTAGCACTATGTGGCATCGGCTCCACAACCGCTGCCCATGACTTCTTCCCCGGCCTCTGCCCCGGGGTAATAACCTCATCTATCTCTGATGCCGCAGTTCTTTTCCTAGAACTTCCACTTACACACATCTCACCCTCAGACGAATCCTCCTGGTGTACCTCCACGGCCACCACACACTCCAGCCTTTTCTTACTCAAGTCTTTCTCCACAATTTGTTGTCCCTCCAGCTCTCCAACTTCACATAAACTGAGGACACCTTCTACACCGGGCTCATCCCCATCCAAAAAATCCTTGATGACATCTGCCAGTAAACCCTCCTGAGTCGAAGCTTCCTGGACTAAAGACTCCTCAGCTAACACCTTCGACTCCCCCGACTCCCCTGGGATAGTGACACACGTCTCCTCCTCCGCCACCTCCCGGTCGACCTCCTTGCTCCAGAGATCAGGCCTCCGGCCTCCAGAGGCAACAGAGCCAGGCACCAAATCACACGACTGTTGAATCACAATCGGCGTTTCCAGAATTCGAGGAGCCTGCCTCCTAGGACACTGGGCTGCCATGTGCTCATAAGAGCTGCACAGACGACATGTTTTTCTCTGACCCGCATAGTACACATAAACCTGTGTTCTACAACCGGTCATCGTTACATAGGATGGTATAGGCCGTGTTAAAGACATTTTAAGGGTGTAAGAACCTTCCGGCATTCCTTCATACGGACCATCCCTCCATACCCCCATGGTTGCAGAATGCACTGTCCCATAACTGCGAAAAAACTCCTGTAGTCCATACGCCGTAGCCTCGAAGGGTACATTCCGTACCTTCACCCATGTGTAGTACTTGGAAACATCATGTAACACAACATCCATCGCTGAATTCACACTCATGCGTTGTTCCTGGTACTGCTCGACAATTCTTGTGTAGAAGCCGGCTCTCAGAAATTTCACGAAGATTCTTGACAAACCATTAAGAGCGACGCCATATAATTCCTCGTTGGGGATACCATATGTGTCCCTGATGATGTTAGGGAGAAGTACGTTCATCGTATCTCCACTTAACGTACCACGAACCAGCTCTATGCAGATAGTATTTACTCTCCGTACTGTATGTTCAGCCATTTTGATATCCCAAAATGAGCAGCGCACGTCCACACTACTCAATGGTTGTTGATGTACTGTGGTAGCTCGCCTGAAAGACAGCAGAGGGGTGCTGGGCACAACCGCACTCCACCGTAGTCAGGCAGCGAATCAACTAAGACAATTAAAAATTATCACACTTGGTTAAAATTCCGTCTTCCCATCATCATTATAATTCACTATGAGGCATGAATGATAACTATTATTGCCTCGTGATGGACACCGACCAGCACATGACAGGAATGGTAAATGAGTTGGTCGAAAGACTAGAAATGTGTCTGACCAAGAATCAGCTTCCTTGGAGCAACCTTGTGCCCCGACAAGCGACCTGCATAGTTATCAGCAGTCACACTGGAACCGGGGCAACATGTGCTAAAAAATCATTAGTTTCTGTGTAAGAAAACTTTTGAATCTTGGATTAGAAAGCTGCAGTATTGGTATAAGGTATCTGTGCGTAGGTTGGCACATCATGCGCCCATACACCACCACATAACACCGCTACATAACACACCACCACACAAGACACCACCACACAAGACAACACAATACCACACAACACCACAAAACATCACTACACAACAAACCGCCACATAACACCACACAACACCACTATACTACACATCACACAGTACCACCATACATTCAACACCACAGCACATCATAACCACCAGCATAAGACATTGGTCAACAAACACGAATACTCACATCATACACATACTTCTCAATCCTGTACATCTTCACTTCACAGCACTATCATTCATCTTCAGCATTCAGTTCCTCACATCACAGAATCTTCATTATAAGAGAAAATGTTCTGTACAATATAATGGATCCTGCATGCCTGGTGATCTTGCGTCTCTTGTTGAACCTGCATGCCTGGTGATCTTGCGTCTCTTGTTGAACCTGCATGCCTGGTGATTTTGTGTCTCTTGCTGAACCTGCATGCCTGGTGATCTTGCGTCTCTTGTTGAACCTGCATGCCTGGTGATTTTGTGTCTCTTGCTGAACCTGCATGCCTAGTGATTTTGTGTCTCTTGCTGAACCTGCATGCCTGGTGATCTTGCATCTTTTGTTGAACCTGCATGCCTGGTGATCTTGTGTCTCTTGCTGAACCTGCATGCCTAGTGATCTTGTGTCTCTTGCTGAACCTGCATGCCTGGTGATCTTGTGTCTCTTGCTGAACCTGCATACCTGGTGATCTTGTATCTTTTGTTGAACCTGCATGCCTAGTGATCTTGTGTCTCTTGCTGAACCTGCATGCCTGGTGATGTTGCATCTTTTGTTGAACCTGCATGCCTGGTGATGTTGCATCTTTTGTTGAACCTGCATGCCTGGTGATCTTGCGTCTCTTGCTGAACCTGCATGCCTGGTGATCTTGCGTCTGTTGCTGAACCTGCATGCCTGGTGATGTTGCATCTTTTGTTGAACCTGCATGCCTGGTGATCTTGCGTCTCTTGCTGAACCTGCATGCCTGGTGATCTTGTGTCTCTTGCTGAACCTGCATGCCTGGTGATCTTGCGTCTGTTGCTGAACATGCATGCCTGGTGATCTTGTGTCTCTTGCTGAACCTGCATGCCTGGTGATTTTGCGTCTCTTGTTGAACTTGCATGCCTGGTGATCTTGCGTCTCTTGTTGAACCTGCATGCCTGGTGATCTTGCATCTCTTGCTAAACCTGCATGCCTGGTGATCTTGCGTCTCTTGTTGAACCTGCATGCCTGGTGATCTTATCTCTTGCTAAACCTGCATGCCTGGTGATGTTGCATCTTTTGTTGAACCTGCATGCCTGGTGATCTTGCATCTCTTGCTAAGCCTACATGCCTGGTGATCTTGCATCTCTTGCTAAACCTGCATGCATGGTGATTTTGTTCTTGTTGAAGCAACGTTTCTGCTAATCCTGTTTAATCCACATTCTTGCTTTGCTTGCACTTGCTTTGCTTGCACTTCCCGTTTCACTCACATCCTTACTGAGCTGCATTAATGTCTAACCTATATTTCTATGACTGCATTCCTGTTTAATCCATATTTCTTTTAGTCTAAATTCTTGCTTTATCTATATTCCTGCTTTTCCTTCATTCGTGTTAATCCACATTTCACTAAAACTCATATTCCTAAGGCAAACTCCAGTCCGTTATTTTGATAATATATTATTCATCACAAAGTACTCCTATTATTACATCCATGGGAAAGTGCTAAACCTGTAGGGGTCATGGAGCTCATAGGAAAATAGGAAGCATTCAGCTTCGATCCAAGGATAGGGAAGGCAGATGTAATTACTTGGATCAAGAGCTCACCGGGACTGAGGAACCTCCACCTTGAGGAGCACGACAGAGTATATAGTACACAGGCGTAAAACGCATTTTATAGGCCATCACATTACCATAATGTTGGGAGTGTCGTCACACACACACGACCCAGGAGTCTCATGGTTACTTGTAGGACACCTGACGCTGGTTCTGTGATCTTACCAGGTCCCAGACCGGGACTCTTGGTTGATGACCTGATCAGCCAAGTTGTTGGTGCTCCCTATACTAGTATGGATGACGAGGCCGGAGAAAGGAAGTTATCATTAAAAGTCTTAGGTAGTAGTGAGTGAAGAAGGTGAGGCCACATCTCGTCAACCTACTTTCCCCACCTCCTGTGCAGACTTCATGCTGTCAGACGCCGGCGAGAGCCCTAAATAAGGCTGAGATGAAAATGTATTGTTATATAGAAGAACGGGGTAAATAGTGAGTTCATGGGCTCCATCGAGTTTTGCGAGTTTTTTATAGAGAGCGTGTAATATTGATTGAATTGTCCAGTGGAAATAATTACAGTTTGTCCAAGTTGAAAAATAAAATTGTTTTGGGTATTTTGTCTAGAGAAGAAACAAATCTTATTGGAATTAACCTAGCTTAACACAACCCATCCTAACTCTACTTAGCCCAGCGAAGCCGGGGCCAGGCCACTTTTAATATTTTATTTTTACTGAAATTAGGGACATGAAAAGCGCGAGGCTACCTTATTCTATATGAAATTATATTGCGGGAACAAAGATCAGCTATTTCACTATAATATTCCATCCCACAGGATGGGTCATTTACATGAGATAATAAAATTTATAACATACAATAAGGAGCTGAGAGCTGGGAGATTTCAATAGGGTGCTGGGAGATTTTATTTGAGAGCTGGGAGATTTCATCTGAGAGCTGGGAGATTTCAATAGGGTGCTGGGAGATTTTATTTGAGAGCTGGGAGATTTCAATAGGGAGCTGGGAGATTTCAATAGGGTGCTGGGAGATTTTATTTGAGAGCTGGGAGATTTCATCTGAGAGCTGGGAGATTTCAATAGGGTGCTGGGAGATTTTATTTGAGAGCTGGGAGATTTCAAAAGGGAGCTGGGAGATTTCAATAGGGTGCTGGGAGATTTTATTTGAGAGCTGGGAGATTTCATCTGAGAGCTGGGAGATTTCAATAGGGTGCTGGGAGATTTTATTTGAGAGCTGGGAGATTTCAATAGGGAGCTGGGAGATTTCAATAGGGTGCTGGGAGATTTTATTTGAGAGCTGGGAGATTTCATCTGAGAGCTGGGAGATTTCAATAGGGTGCTGGGAGATTTTATTTGAGAGCTGGGAGATTTCATCTGAGAGCTGGGAGATTTCAATAGGGTGCTGGGAGATTTTATTTGAGAGCTGGGAGATTTCAATAGGGAGCTGGGAGATTTCAATAGGGTGCTGGGAGATTTTATTTGAGAGCTGGGAGATTTCATCTGAGAGCTGGGAGATTTCAATAGGGTGCTGGGAGATTTTATTTGAGAGCTGGGAGATTTCAAAAGGGAGCTGGGAGATTTCAATAGGGTGCTGGGAGATTTTATTTGAGAGCTGGGAGATTTCATCTAAGAGCTGGGAGATTTCAATAGGGTGCTGGGAGATTTTATTTGAGAGCTGGGAGATTTCATCTGAGAGCTGGGAGATTTCAATAGGGTGCTGTGAGATTTTATTTGAGAGCTGGGAGATTTCAATAAGGAGCTGGGAGATTTCAATAGGGTGCTGGAAGATTTTATTTGAGAGCTGGGAGATTTCATCTGAGAGCTGGGAGATTTCAATAGGGTGCTGGGAGATTTTATTTGAGAGCTGGGAGATTTCATCTGAGAGCTGGGAGATTTCAATAGGGTGCTGGGAGATTTTATTTGAGAGCTGGGAGATTTCAATAGGGAGCTGGGAGCTTTCAATAGGGTGCTGGGAGATTTTATTTGAGAGCTGGTAGATTTCATCTGAGAGCTGGGAGATTTCAATAGGGTGCTGGGAGATTTTATTTGAGCTGGGAGATTTCATCTGAGAGCTGGGAGATTTCAATAGGGTGCTGGGAGATTTTATTTGAGCTGGGAGATTTCAATAGGGAACTGGGAGATTTCAATAGGGTGCTGGGAGATTTTATTTGAGAGCTGGGAGATTTCATCTGAGAACTGGGAGATTTCAATAGGGTGCTGGGAGATTTCAATAGGGTGCTTGGAGATTTTATTTGAGAGCTTTCAATAGGGAGCTGGGAGATTTCAGTAGGGTGCTGGGAGATTTTATTTGAGAGCTGGGAGATTTCATCTGAGAGCTGGGAGATTTCAATAGGGTGCTGGGAGATTTCAGTAGGGTGCTGGGAGATTTTATTTGAGAGATGGGAGATTTCAATAGGGAGCTGGGAGATTTCAGTAGGGTGCTGGGAGATTTTATTTGAGAGCTGGGAGATTTCAATAAGGTGCTGGGATATTTCATCTGAGAGCTGGGAGATTTCAATAGGGTGCTGGGAGATTTCAATAGGGAGCTGGGAGACTTCATCTGAGAGCTGTGAGATTTCATTTGAGAGCTGGGAGATTTCAATTGGGAGCTGGGAGATTTCAGTAAAGAGATGAGGATATCATCAAGTATTTCATTGTGAGTTCAAGACCCCTCAAGGAAGGTTCCTTGATGTTGGTGAGGGGCTCTTGATTTAGGGAATTGGATCTGTGCTCCAGTTCCCCGAATTAAGCCTGAATGCCTTCCACATCCCCCCCCCCCAGGCGCTGTATAATCCTCCGGGTTTAGCGCTTCCCCCTTGATTATAATAATAATGTGAGTTCAAGAGGTTATGGCAATTATTATTGACGAGAAAGGATGACAAGAAGGGAAGCTGACAGGATAGATGTAAAAAACAAATATAGAAAATTCCATGGCTTTACTGTTTATACAAGAACTATCTTCTCAAGGATCCCATCTGGATCAACTTCACAAACAGCCAGAGGGAATTACACCACAGAACGGCCAACAAGCGGCGGTTTCACTTTAGCGGTTCCTTTCTCAAGGATATCACTCCAGTGATCATTCATTTTCACTTCTGACTCGAATTTTGAAGATTAGAAGAATACAAGTCACGATAACATGGCTGGAAGAAGTTGGGATTTGACATTGGTCCAGGGAGGACCGAAACGTCGTCTTAATTTTCCCCTAAGTATTTTTTTTATTTGATTTTTTACAGCGCATAGATATCCAAGAAATCATTGACACTTAATGAAGGAAAGCCTTGACTCATGTTCCCCTTGATATTGAATCACTGTGAACACTAATACGGTTCCTCTCCAGTACGAATTATAATGTACTGTATTTTATAGGATTTGATCTCTTAGAAAGGCTTTTAGATATAATGAAATTCTATACGATTTGTTTCTAGAATGATTTCTGATGAAGATTTAAAAAAAATAGGATTAGGTATCTACCAATAGAAGATAATATAGTTTATGTCGAGTTTCGCATTTTTTTTTTTTAATTTATCCAATAGTTAAGGTTTCTGTGTGATTCTTGAGAACAAGTCTGACTGGATTCAAATTTTTTAAGTTTGTTTATCGTCCTTAAAGGAAGATTTGGATTTTTTTGGTACCAATTTACCAAATTTATATATGATAATTGCACAATAATTTTTGTGCGATAACTTGATAATACCTGTTTTAATCGACTTCAAACTCTGAATGGTGTATCTTACATGGAGGAAGGTTTGGAATGTTCTTTTTGGCAGTATAGGTGACCTACCTAGACCAAATAAATTTTATAACTTTTTATGGGCTACTGAAATAAGACTAAGTTTTTAGCTTAGTCTCCACGTCTCTCAATACATTTTCTTCTTATCTGTTCTTTAACAGACTTACGTAAACAAGGTAGTGCAAAGGCACAACAACTTCAGCCTTTATTTAAACATCATTTCACTCACATTCACAAGAACATATAAATCTAAGAATGGAGGAAGACCGTAGTAGGCCTACTGGATCCTACTAAACAAGTCCTTCCCAAATCCAATCCTCACTCATATAATTGTTTAACTAATTGTTAAAGCTACTTGCTTTGTTAAAAGTATCTATATCACCATACCTAACATCTTTGTGTCTTTCAAACCCTCAAAAATAATAATCACTTAACTTAGTAAGAAGTCTTTACTGAAAACGCCTCATCCAGGGTGTCCTCTAAGTACACAGCATAATGGGAACAAATATACTATTTTTTAAGCACACCAGTCATCTCCCACCGAGGTAGTGACCCAAGAAAAATTAAACGTAATCATCCGTTCAACAGCTGTCTTGCCAGACGTACGTAGATTTCACAATTCAAATAACCCTCAGAACTGTAATATCCCCACCCAATTACGGTTTATGTAGGGATTATTCCATTTGTGGGCGCACCACTTCCCAGGGATTAACGTCTGCGCGGCCGCCAGGAACGTTGATGACATTTTCATCCTCGTGATCACTTGTTGCTTCAAATGCTGGCCACCAGGGAGCGTAGCCTTTGGTGGGTGACATCGTACTGTCGTGGTAGCTATCGTCAGTGCCTCCGATAGGAGTCTCTCCCTGGGTGTCGTCAGCAGTAACGTCATCTGTCGGCTTGTTCCCTGCAGCACCTTCAGACCTTCGCCGACGTATTTTCATTTCTACGTGAGTTAGGACCAGCACTCGCTCGCGGTTTGACCACCAGCGGATTTCTGTGCCGTTGCCTTTCCTGACAAAGAAAGCATAAGTTAAAATAAGTCACAATATCCTAGGTGGAGCAATTCATAACTAACCCACAAAGTCATTTTAGTCCTTGAATATTATCATAGTTTGATAATGGTCCAGACCGAAATTTCGTTCAGGTTTTCATTTACAACTTTTAGTCAGTTGTGAAACCATAATTTATGGGTGTTGGAAATTCTTCTTTGATAAATTATTTTTTTATAAGACAAACCATTATAAAGTTCTGGGATGAGGAGTACTGATCAAGTAGGGTGATGAACCTAGTGGAATGTGGGAGTATTGATCTGCAGGGAGTAATTGAATAGTGATGTACTAACTTAGACGGAGTGATGGTGTATTGATTTCGACCAGTGGTTCCCAAACTTTTTCAGGCTGCCCCCCCCCTTGGCTCCCCGGCCACATTACTAGCCCCCCTCCCCCCCACACACATACGATCTCGCCTCTTTCTTAAAAAAAAAAAAAAAATGGTTATAAATGACCATAATTTTTAAAGGGGTGGACCGGTAAGCCAGCGGAAGGCCTCGGTCAGATGACCAAAAGCTCCAAAGGTGGGTCATCATCTGACTAAGACTCGCGTCAGGAAACATTTGTCCTGTTTCCTGACGAACCTTACCTAACCTAACCTAAGCCTCTTTCTTGGTACTAGGTTTACCTCAAATTCAAAACAACTAATCTAACACTATAAACAAGCGTATTTAGTTCTCAAATAAAAATTAACATAGTAAACCAATTTATTTAACAATATAAAAGGTAAACTTACATCACATCTGTCACTACATTGTCTTCTCAATTTTAATGAGATGGATGTGCTAGGTGCAGGACCATCAGTTTCTTAACATTAGGCTTGAAGGTACTAAGAAGTTTTTTATCTTTTTTTTTTTTTGGTTGGAGAGCAACTTGGCAACAGCACTGAAGCCTCACTCTACTAAATATGATGTTGGGAAGACAATAAAGTACATCTGTACTTTGTTCCACAGTGCAGGATAGCGGTCAGAAATGTTTTTTTGCTACCAAAAATCTTGATATGATCTTTTTGAACTTTGGCTTCAGCTCATTGTCATCTTGGAGTGAAATAAGTTATTCCTCCACCATTCCTATTTCCACACTGCTGATATCTATAAATGGATTGATCAGCCAGTCCGGTATTTTAAGCAAAAAAAGATCCTGAAATCTGTTAGACATGTCATTATGCAGCTCATTCAGGCGTGCACAATACACTTAAAGGTCATCGTCTGGTATGCTCTTCTCCAATTCAGAGAAGCTGGGAAACTGGAAGAGCTCACGACGAGTTATGTTACAAAATTTTTCGTTTGAATAACTAACCTAGACAGAAAAGAGGAAAGGGCGGATTTGACTTTGATAAGATTAACTTTACTTCCTAGCAACTGCAAATTAACTTCGTTGAGCTTTGTGAATACATCTGACAAATAAGCAATGTCATGCTTGATGTTTCTTAGTTTATCACATAGAACAGAATTGGAGTCTTGGAAGAGTTCAACAACTGTTTTGAAAAGTGAATAGAAACGTCTCAGAAAGTTTCCCTTTTGACAGCCATGTAACTTCTATTTGCCGCCCCCTTTTCCATCAACGCCCCCCTGGGTCTTTCCACCGCCCACTCTGGGAATCACTGATTTAGAGGTAACGATGGTGTGGTGATGTACTGACCTTTAGGGAGTGACGGTATGAAGATCTACTGACCTAGAGGGAGTGATGGAGTGACGACCATTGAGATGAGCAGCATAACAAGCATGGAACCACCAACCACCTTCCTTATCTTGTGCACAGCTCTTGTTCCTGGCCAGGTCCTGTGGAGCACCAACACTTACTACTTAACCGTCTCTCGTGCCCGTCCTCACACATCAATATATTTATAGATAAACTCATCGTCAAATAGTATGGTATAAGATATATATATATATATATATATATATATATATATATATATATGTATACATATACATATATATATATATATACATATATATATATATACATATATATATATACATATACATATATATATATACATATATATATATACATATACATATATATACATATATATATATATATAATACATATATAATACATATATATATATATATATATACATATATATATATACATATATATATATACATATATATATATACATATATATATATACATATATATATATACATATATATGTATACATATATATATACATATATATGTATACATATATATATATACATATATATGTATACATATATATATATATATATATATATATATATATACATATATTTCTAGATATATATATATATATATATACATATATATATACATATATATAATACATATATATATATATATATACATATATATATATACATATATATATATATACATATATACACATTATATATATATATATATACATATATATATACATATATATATATATACATATATATATATATATATATATATATATATACATATATATATATATACATATATACATATATATATATATACATATATATATATACATATATACATATATATATATATACATATATATATATACATATATACATATATATATATACATATATATATATATATATACATATATATATATATACATATATATATATATACATATATATATATATATAAATATAGATATATATATATATATTATATATATATATATATATATATATATATATATATATATATATATATATATATATATATATATATATATATATATATATATATATATATATATATATATATATATATATATATATATATATATATATATATATATATATATATATCTTATACCATCATACAGTTTTGGATGATTCTTTTTTAGTGGTTTTATGTTGCTTAATAAATATTCATCAACGCCTGAACCTAGCGGGAGACCTGATTACTGAACCCAGTGGGAGAAAAAGTGGGCAATGAAGGAGGAAATGGGGGAGGAAAATGACCCATGAATCCAGTGGAAGGGAGCAAAGTTGTCACTGTATCCAGTGGGAGGAACAAAGTTGTCACTGAACCCAGTGGAAGGCAGGAAAATGGCCCTCGAATCCAGTGGGAGGGAGCAAAATGGGCTCTGAACGCAGTGGGCGGACCAAATTAGAAGGCTAGAGTGTATCTTGCTCCATTATCTTGTGTTAATGATGACGTTGGTTAGATTACCATGGAAATGAAGTCAGTGTTTCAGGGTCAGGTTAAAGGGGAATATTGGTAACTCTTCCCACTCAGTCACATTGTACAAAAGAAAGATAAACAGTCATGATTTTACCATGATACAAATTTATAGTAGCAATAAGGTTATTTTATTTTGAGGTAATCACTGTATAGCACGATCTAATAAGAAAAGGGAAACAATTACGATATATATATATATATATATATATATATATATATATATATATATATATATATATATATATATATATATATATATATGTCGTGCCTAATAGGTAAAACTTGCTATTTTGGCTTAAATAGCAACGCTCTTCTTGCCGAATAAGGCAAGCGAAAATTTGTGTATGGGATAATCTCTCAAAAATCATTCTGAACCTAACGAAAACATATGTTTCATTGTGTTTGTTTATTATTAAATTACTGTAAACTTATACATTTAAAGATATATTTTTTCATTTATGTTAATATAAAAATTAATGATTTTGTACCAAAAGAACCTTAGGAAACTTACCTAACCTTATTATAACAAGCGAAATTAAGTTTCGCGTAATCCAACTATATATATTTTATACAGGTTTACCTGGAGAGGATTTCGGGGGTCAACGCCCCCGCGGCTCGGTCTGAGACCAGGCCTCACGGTGGATTTAATAATAAACAAACACAATGAAATATATTTTTTCCCTAGTCTCTTTAAAAATATTCCCATTAACCATTTCTAACAGTCAGGTCCTAAAATCATATACAGTCCACATTATTTTATAATTTACCATTATTGGTATTAATGTTTAGTATTGTAATTATTAATTTAATATTATGTCAAGCTTTTTTTGTGAGAGTGGTAGGGAGTGGGCATCGAGGGAGTAACAGTTTGGCGACCCACTGTGACAATCCCACTTACTTCACCCAAATTACTTGCAGGAAATAATTCTGGTAATACCCTGTAAACCTCCTGCAGGTAATTTCCCACATTTAGGTTAATCTGGCCCAACCTCTTTTTGGCAGGTCTAAATTTAGTAATATTTAACATCAATGAGTCATTAGGAAATTCTTGCCCACCTGGTCACGGTCGAGGGTGGAAAAGCGAAGACCGGAGTGAAAGATTGAGAGTGCGTCGCCGGCGTCGCCTGAGTAATTGGTCGCCAGCAGACGGTAACCGTCACTCTCAGGACCCACACGAAAGTTCTGCAACACATCCACATTATTACATCATATATGAGAAATGCAACTGTCTGTAATATTGTACATGGGACAGCTACAAGTGTTTGTAATATTGTACACAGCACAGCTACAAGTGCTTGTAATACTGTACACAGCACAGCTACAAGTGTTTGTAATGTATGGGACAGCTACAAGTGTTCGTAATATTGTACGGGACAGCTACAAGTGTTTGTAATATTGTACATGGGACAGCTACAAGTGTTTGTAATATTGTACACGGACAGCTACAAGTGTTTGTAATATTGTACACGGGACAGCTACAAGTGTTTGTAATATTGTACATGGGACAGCTACAAGTGTTTGTAATATTGTACACGGGACAGTTACAAGTGTTTGTAATATTGTACACGGGACGGCTACAAGTGTTTGTAATATTGTACACGGACAGCTACAAGTGTTTGTAATATTGTACACGGGACGGCTACAAGTGTTTGTAATATTGTACACGGACAGCTACAAGTGTTTGTAATATTGTACACGGACAGCTACAAGTGTTTGTAATATTGTACACGGGACAGCTACAAGTGTTTGTAATTCTGTCTTTGCAATACATGAAGTACTATACGGGACACTCCTGCTTGTATTGTTAGTGTAGTGTACTTGCTTGTATTGTTAGTGTAGTGTACTTGCTTGTATTGTTATTGTAGTGTACCTGCTTGTATTGTTAGTGTAGTGTACCTGCTTGTATTGTTAGTGTAGTGCACCTGCTTGTATTGTTAGTGTAATGTACCTGCTAGTGTTCTTAGTGTAGTGTACCTGCTTGTATTGTTAGTGTAGTGTACTTGCTTGTATTGTTATTATAGTGCACCTGCTTGTATTGTTATTGTAGTGTACCTGCTAGTGTTCTTAGTGTAGTGTACCTGCTTGTATTGTTAGTGTAGTGTACTTGCTTGTATTGTTAGTGTAGTGTACCTGCTTGTATTGTTAGTGTAGTGTACCTGTTTGTATTGTTAGTGTAGTGTACCTGCTTATTTTGTTAGTATAGTGTACCTGCTTATATTGTTAGTGTAGTGTACCTGCTTGTATTGTTAGTGTAGTGTACCTGCTTGTATTGTTAGTGTAGTGTACCTGCTTATATTGTTAGTGTAGTGTACCTGCTTGTATTGTTAGCCTTAGTGCGTCTAAAAAAAAGTAAATACTATCAAGTGCTTGTATTAATACTCCTGATAATATCGCATTTTATTTCATATCACAAATGTTTGAACTGATGAAAAGTATTATTATTATTATTATTATTATTATTATTATTATTATATTAGTATTAGTATTTTTATTGTTATTGTCGAGAATGGATTAAGGATACAAGAAAAATCTTGATGCGTGACCTTGTAGTGAGCATAGAGGTGTCCCAGCTGGTAATCAAACATGTCGACCCGCAGCTCGTAGGAGGCGCTGTAGGTGAGCTGGTGGAGGGGTTCCAAGCCCAACCACATCTCCCCATCAAGGTTACCAAACCCATTCCGGTAGTCTGCCCAACCCCTATCGAAGTCCTCCTGGACTTCCTGAAGTTTCCTGGGTGTGGGTGTATTTAATTACGTGTTTGCAGTGACAATTATTATTATTATTGAGAACCACTAAATCCGTAGGGGCCACACACAGCCTGGGAATGGGAGGTAATCAGGTTCATTTCATTGAATCGAGAGCCTTTCGCCAGCATCAAGGCGCCTACCCCCCCCCCAAAGAGGAGGTCGAGTCAAGACTAACACGATATTAAAAACCTATAAATTTTTATTTCATGTCAAGATAGTGTTTTGTACTAAATAGCCTCCACAGTAAAGATGTTTAAATAGTTAGAACATGCCATTAACTCGTTCTAACTGGGCAATATAGGTTCCGTCTAGCTGGTAGGAACTACTTAGCAAGTAGGAACTGTTTTGAGAATGGCGTCGCTACCTAGTGGAAAAAAAATATATATAGCAAAAGCAGAAGTTTCACCTACATAAGGCTTTATCAGGTACTTAAAAAAGCTTCGTGTAGATGAAACATCGTAGTAATGAAGGTCAGTTTTGCTGTATGTGCCTTTTAGGCCCTGTCTAACAAGTAGGACTGGCGTAGAAACTAGAACCTGCAATAATGGTAGCATTACCGACAATATATTAGGTAAAAGGACACATGTGCAACTAATGTGACATCTTCCTCAAGAAATCGTAATAACACCCACCGTGGGTTCCGTCCCCACCCGTACCGTTGATTTTTATAATGTGACTTTTAGGCCCTGTCTAACAAGTAGGACTGGCGTAGAAACTAGAACCTGCAATAATGGTAGCATTACCGACAATATATTAGGTAAAAGGACACATGTGCAACTAATGTGACATCTTCCTCAAGAAATCGTAATAACACCCACCGTGGGTTCCGTCCCCACCCGTACCGTTGATTTTTATAATGTGACTTTTAGGCCCTGTCTAACAAGTAGGACTGGCGTAGAAACTAGAACCTGCAATAATGGTAGCATTACCGACAATATATTAGGTAAAAGGACACATGTGCAACTAATGTGACATCTTCCTCAAGAAATCGTAATAACACCCACCGTGGGTTCCGTCCCCACCCGTACCGTTGATTTTTATAATGTGACTTTTTATTGTGGCAACGTTTCGTTCTGCAGGAGCTTTGACAAGTCGTTACGATTTCACAAAGCTCCTGGAGTGCGAAACACTGCTACAATAAAACATCACATTAGTTGCACAAAGTAGGACCTGTCTAGAAAATAGAAAGGTCGTCAATGAAAAGCGAAGCCTACAGCAGTGTTCCTTTATTTTTATATTCATACTTTTTATATAAAGAACTTACTAAGACAAAGACGTGTGTTGTTACCTGCGTTGTATGACGGTCCAGCCTCCTCCGTGGGTGCTCATGTCACAGTACACCAGGAAGGTGAAGGGGAACACTTGATACTTCCCGCTTCCCTGTACACATAAAAACATTGTGTCACATTTTCAACTGTGTAAAGTCTTGACTCCTGACACTGATCTATGCTAAAGCAGTTACACTAATAGACGTTCAAGACGAAACGGTTTAGGCTTAAACAGTAAATAAGTGTAAGTAGGTTAAATTAGTATATGCTAAATTAGGTTAAATGTCCTGTGGCCGCCTGTTGATAGCGTGATTGACCTGGCTGTTGTTGACACCACAATCCGGCTGACTTAAGGAACTTATCAAGCTACCTCCTGAAGATAATTGGAGGCCCTTTTGGTAATGTCCCTTAGGTATGAAGGGAAGATGATGAAAAGTCTTGGTTCCTTTACACTCACTGCGATATTTATCTCCTTGTGTACTCATTACACTCCTACTTTTCCTTGTGAGTATTCTGCACTATCTGTCGAGCTTCTTGTTTTCGTAAGGAGTAATTTCAGTGTGTAGAGCTGGAACCAATCCCTCCAAAATTTTCCAGGTGTAAATTATATGTTTCTCGCCTGCGTTTCAGGGAGTACAGTTTAAGGGACTTCATGCGTTCCTAATAATTCAGATGCTTGACTAAATTTAGTTTAGGTTAAGTGAATTTAGAATATGTTTGGTTAGGGCTTTTTTTTTTTTTTTTTTTAGGTTTTTCAACCTCCAGGATTTTGAAGATGTCAATCTGCCTATTCATTGACCGTCAAATACTAATTAGCTATTATAGGAGTTATGGGGTTGGGGCAAATTTTGGACCGAGGTAGGATAACAGCGTTTATCCTCTAAAATGAACTGTTTAAGAAAATGAATGGTGTAAATAAGCTTACCTTGACCCCGGCTTGATGGAGCGTAGAGCAGTCGTGAACTACAGGCGGGGGTGGCGGGGGAGTCTCATCTGCATCAAAATACACTATTATTATAATAATATTCCTGGGGAAAGGGGTCATACAAAGTCAGTGAAATGAGAGGAAATCAAGTTTGATTCAAGAAAGGGGTAGGCATCTTTAGGTCCTTGGATCAAGAGCTTTTTATCAGCATCAAAGCGCCCTTCTTGAAATGCATCTGTGTATAAATCTCATGTTTGAAGATCTTTTAGGTTAAAAGAGGTTACTACACTGGGTGACATTAAAATACCAAACACCCAATAAATAAACTTAAAAGCACTACGGCCCTCACACGTTATTAAGAATCCATAGTTATTGCTATTTATTATAGCTTAAATTAATGTCCTGCGTTATTATTTCGTAGCCTCGTGCACATCGTCACGCTTGGTCTCCTTAATGCTGACCTCATCCTTACTTATATTTGCAGAGCTAAATCATTGTTTATGCTTAGAACTGAGTTCATCTTCCAAAGAGCGAGTTCAGTTGTGCAAGATTTTACATTTGATTTGAGTTATTTAAAATATGTGAAGCGCTAAGTCTGTCATTCAGCTCAAGAACTGGTAGAGGCTCGATCCTCCGTCCTATAATCGCGAGACACGATGCTTACCTACCTGGTAATATTTCCAGCAGATTTTTTTTAACAGTCTGTGTACCGATTTATACTGTACAGTCACTGAAGATAATTTGTCATTCCATAAATAACTCCTAAATTGAAAAGGAACAAAAAAAAATATATTTTTTATGAAAATAAAGACTGGATGACGTCCAAGTCTTATCAAGTTACTTGCTAATTGGTAACAGTCAAGGACAGACCGAAATATCCAGTAATTATTTCTAATAGGGAGGTTAGTTATGAATTGTTGTAGTAACGGTATTGAAACTTGCCTTTTTTCTGTAGTCTTAACATGATGTCAGTAATGGTGCGCATCTCTTGTAGTAGCGCTAACTGATCGACACCATGGCGGTTATCCTCAGAATCAACCATAATCTCCACAGCTGGCTGTCTTCCTGCCGGCACACTGGGTCCCACCGCCATCACCACACTCACTGCTACACAAGCACTCACCCCTACTACCCACTTATTACACTGTGCCATATTTACTGCTTTAGGTGCTCCTGTATCCCAGTGTTCTTGCCTGGTAGCATGTTACCAGCAGTCAAAGAGTAAATGGTGGTGGTCAGGCTAGTGAAGACAAGCTTCTACAGACGACGACGCCTCCTTTTCTATGCCAGACATGACTTTCCCCTTACATAAACCTTATTATCACCTCTAAGACATCCTAGCAATGCGACCAAAGCGTGTAGCTGAGGGGTTTGTGGGGCGAAGTTACAGAGAGGGACTGAGGGTGTTGTGACTTGACTCTCAGGAGAATACTTCGTCAGTCCTCTCCTTCATACTCTGCTTCACTTGCTCTTCTCTTGTATCATAATTTGGAATGTAAGGCACTGGTTTTATGGTGGTATGTTCTCTCACAGGATGAGTGGCTGCGCCACTTATCCTGTGAGATTAATCTCCAACAACTTACCTTATAAAGTTTCTTTACGTTAACGCCTTAAACTGATTCGGTGATATAAAATTCTTTGATGTGATTACATAATGTATTCCAATCTTTTGTCAGTCAGTGGTGGGAAAGACCAGTTCAAGGCTGTAAGTCAGACAAATGCCGGATCACCACTTGGAGAAGACCTGGACCAGGAGTGGCTTCTACCTGAACATAATTATACAAAAACAGAAAAAGTCTTTAACAAGACATTTCGTAGTGTTGGCTCTATGAAGGTGAGGTGACTTTTTAAGTTTACAATAAGTGCAACGTTTTTTTTTATAAACACTGTCTATATACGCGTCTTTGATTTAATAACAAAAAAGGCACAATACCGTGACTGGAACGATACACAAATAACCGGCACATGGAAGAGGAGCTTACGACGACGTTTCGGTCCGACTTGGACCATTTACAAAGTCACACAAACGAAAGGAGGGAGGGGTATATATAGGCAGGAGGTGGTAGTAGTAGTAATAGTAGTGGAGGAAGAAGGTAGTAGTAGCTGTGGAAAATACTGTATATATTTTCCAGAAATTCAGTATTTATATGTAAATAGATGGCCATACTGTATTTAATAATATTGTCATAGAAAACGGAAAGCCTGCGTCTGCGCAGACGAGACTCGCCATCTTGGTTTTGAATTGGATACAACGTTAGTGTAATGGGAAGGAATTTTCGTGCTCTAGAGGTTAAAATTGGGCTGACACCTCTCAAATAGGAGGCGAAATTGTTGGACATGCATTCCTGCATAACTTGAGATATCAGACGACTGGACAAGACAGCTCCAGGAACCTCAGATAAGCTCTCTAGATTTGTGTATAATTCTGGCCAGTGTTTTCATAAATTTAGTGAGGTTTTTCTGAGTATGATACAACTTAATATCCAGTCAAATTGGCGAGTGATATTAAGATATATTTTCCTTCTGTTATGTAATTGTGTATATATATAACCATTTATTATTTTTAATATACAGTCCACAAAATTTATACATTTACCAGTATTCCTGGTTATACATATTTCATTGGTAATTAATAGGTCCAGAGCAACTTGTGGATATGACAGTGATAGGTATCGAAGGGGGACATTTTTTGCGACCTAGGTGTCCCAAATTCCTACTTGTCTAACTGATAAATAATAATTATCTTTGTTCATTTACTGTTATGTATATAATGATACATTCAGCTAAATGCAATTTTCCACAGTAGTAGTGGGGGAGGTAGTAAGAGGACGATCTAGTAAATATTAAGAAAGAGGAGCACTGCAAGGGAGCTAGGTGCCCACAGAGGGTAAGAGCAAGAACACAGAGGGGGGAAAAATAAATAAATAAATAAATAAAGAAGGAACAAATACACAGGGCAGAAGAAAGACAGCCCAAAGGAGAAAAAACGAAAGAGGAAAGGGGAAGAGGGAGAAGAAGAAAAAGGAGGAATCAGGTTAGGTCACGGGTGTTCTGAAGTTTGGAGCATTTTACAATGTAGTGGGAGAGGAAGACATCTACAGAGACGAAGCCAGGACTAAGATTCATACAAGGAAAGTTGTTTATTACGGCGACTGTTGAAGTTGGAAGTAGGGAAGACAGTTTTAGCAGAAGACCAGTTAATAGGACGGCTGTGATATCTGACGTGACAGAAAAGAACATTCCATTATGTACCTCTGTACACAAATAACCCGCACATAAAAGAGAGAAGCTTACGACGACGTTTCGGTCCGACTTGGACCATTTACAAAGTATCGTTCCAGTCACGGTATTGTGCCTTTTTTGTTATTTATGTACCTCTGTAATCTGCAAATACCTTTGTAACTTGCCATGACTGTGACCAGATCTACCTGGAGTTCATTACCTTTGTAACTTGCTCAGCTATCAAAACTTTGGGGTTCAGTCCCTGGACCCATTATGTACCTCTGTAATCTTTTGACTACCGCCCACAGGATGGGTATGGGGTGCATAATAAACACATTAAACTTTAAAACTTTAGTGTCGGCAAGCCTAACACTACTTTTATGCTCCCTAAGTCTGTCAGAAAGAGATCGGCCAGTTTCTCGAAAGTATTGAAGAGGACAGGAGGAACAAGAAATAGAGCAGACACCAGGAGCATCTGAAGAGGGAGGAGAGGTGTGTCTTTGATTTACTACGTCATCTCGTTGCACATTTTTCACACAGTACAGAGCTAAAGTTAGGCAGCATCTTGCATGGAAAGCGGTAGAAAGAAAAAATGCTTTTGTATTTTATTAATAAAATGCTACATGACCAGAAGGCAACGTGCAAGTTAAGTAAGTTTATTCAGGAATACACAAATACAGTTACACAGATTATCATACATAGCAGCATATGTGTAGAGAACTTAGGATAACTTGGAAAAGTCCCGGGCCGGGAGAATACCGGCGAATTAAAAAAAAAAATAACCCAGAAAAGTCGGACAAAGTGGCGTATTTCCATTGGGGTTCTTTTAATACCTTATTATTATACTGTGAAGGAGATAATATTATTATACTGTAAAGGAGATATACTAAGAAGGTAAAAAGAGTTATTTACATTTACAAGAGTGTTAGCTAAAAAAATAAAAAAATATTCTCCTTTCCATCGCTACATTCATTCGGTAACTTTTGGCTCTCTTCTTGAACTGGTTCATACTATGACTGGCTTTGACATGTGCAGGCAGTCTGTTCCATTCCTTTATTGCTGTGCAATAAAAGGGGTTTGAAGCCTGGCCACTGACTGTAGGTACTACAAAGTTGTGCTCTCTCCCTTTAGTACATACTATGATTGCTCCGGTTCCCAGCCTTGAAAAAAGTGGCAGCAAGATACTCTGGACACTGTTTGTGAGCAAACTATATAAATTTGATTTAACTTCAGTTGTTTTACTCTGTCTTCAATATTCAGCATATTCAATTGTTATAATTCATCCTGGCCTACATGTTCTCTTGGACCCAGGTCCAGGACGAATCTTACCATTTTGTTCTGGGTGATTTACAGTTTATCTTTCAGTTTTTTTTGTCAAGGCAGAGTACCATGAAGAGCAAGCGTAGTCCATATGACATTATATAAGGGCTAGACATAGGGTCCTGCGAGCCTCAGTGTAATGGCGAATTTGTTACATGTGAAACAATGTCCATGACTTTTTCAAGTAAGTGAATTTATATAATCAGTGGCTATCATCTAATTGCACAACCTTCACGGCTGTGCACCGGTAAGCCAATGAAAGACTTCGGTATGGTTTGTTTGCAATCGTTTCATTACGATTTCGTGAGTCACTTCGGTCATATGACCACAACTCCAGTGGCTGGTCATGTGACTAAGACCCTCGTCTTTAATACTATCCTTCCTGGTGGGATATTCAAACGGAAACGTTTTAATGTTCCCACAGATCAGCATGATGACTTTGTTGCACATGTGACTGACTGGTATAATTCCTATGAGTGTTCCTCTGTAGAGACCTTCAACGATGACCTTGTGAGCAGTATTCAGAACTACTTAGAGCCGCCACTGCAACCTCTTGGTACTCTAAACCCAACAAACTTCCATAATAATCATACCTCCTTCAAAAACCATACTTATTACAATGATTCTAAACTTCGTACACTGAAACGTACTGCTCGCAGACTAGGCCTAGCCTATAGAAAACATCGTACCCCTGGAATGCTGAGGCTCTTCCAAACTGCCCTTGCTGCTGCCAGAGAGCGTATGACAGAGCTGCGGCAAACCGACTGGGAAAAATTTGTCAACGGTCTTAATGCTCACACCCCACTTGCATGATAGAACTGATAAATTGGCTAAGCTGTATGCTTTCAAAGAGGGAGTAGATTACAATCTTGGCTTGTCAGGTAGTAGTTTGAGAACAATAATACGAAAAGAAATTCTAAACTTCGTACACTGAAACGTACTGCTCGCAGACTAGGCCTAGCCTATAGAAAACATCGTACCCCTGGAATGCTGAGGCTCTTCCAAACTGCCCTTGCTGCTGCCAGAGAGCGTATGACAGAGCTGCGGCAAACCGACTGGGAAAAATTTGTCAACGGTCTTAATGCTCACACCCCACTTAGCCGGGCGTGGAGGGACATAAATAGAATTAAGGGTAACCGAACTGGGCAGATCGCGCACCCTCATCCCTTGCATAGGGCGAATGAGTTAGTCAGTGCTTGGGCTGCTACATCTAGCTATGACAATCTTCCCAGTACCACACAGGCAAAATTAAATGACAAATATGATGCAAGGGAGAGACTTGTTTGCTTTATGCTCAGCAAGGCAGATGATTGCAACATTCCTTTCACTAATTATGAACTTGATGCAGCGCTAAGGGCAACTCCACGTCGCCTGGTGAGGATGGTATTACTTACAACATACTCAGATTGCTGTGTCGAGTACCAGGTAATCCATTACTTGAATTATATAACATGAGCTATGTAACTGGGGAGCTCCCTCAATCTTGGACCAACAGCCTCATCATTCCAATTCCTAAGCCCAATCAACAAAATGCATTTCGCCCAATATCTCTTACTAGCTGCTTGTGTAAAACATTTGAGAGAATGATTCTTAATCGTCTCATGTACAGAATCAAACAATTTTTGTCTCCCCGGTTACATGGTTTCATGCATGGAAGGAGCGTGCATCATTGCATAGCCACCTTTCTCACCCTGCACACTGACAGCTCCTACACTACCTTCCTTGACCTTAAATCCGCTTTCGATGTAGCCAACCGACATGTAATAATTAGTGAACTTGCCAGAATGGATGTTGGAGGATGGCTTCTCCGCTGGATTAAAGGCTACCTGTCCAACAGAAAATCGTCTGTGTTGTTCCAGGGACATAGAAGTGTAACTAAAGACTTTGAATTAGGAACCCCACAGGGAGGTGTGCTCAGTCCCACACTGTTCAATATTCTAATTAATGCATTACTTAATGCTATGCCTAGTCAGCCCCATAATTATGTGATTAGTTTTGCTGATGATATAATGATTCACACCACCGGATTCTCCAACACCCAAAACATTCTTAATCATGTACTAGCCTCGTGTCAGGACCTGGGGTTGATAATCTCTACTGATAAAACAAAGATACTCAATAGGCGTCCTCCTCGACAGAGAGGCACAGTTCGTCAGATCCAATTGAATGATGGGTCTCTTCTAGAATATGTAAGCAGATACAGGTATCTAGGCTTTGAGGTTCCACTACTTGGACCTGTTGTAACAAGACTTTGTCGCCAATACAAAGAACGACTAAGAGCACTTAGAGTTGTGGCAGGGCTTCACCCCAGGTATGGTGCTAATGTTAAAATTGTGAAAATGATGTATCTTGCTTATATTAGATCATTGGTTGATTATGCTGCGCCACTACTTGCTCTTGTGTCTGACTGGAAGCTTGGAGGGCTGGAAAAACTGCAGAACGAAGCAATGAGGATCATCCTAGGATGCCCTCGTACTGCCAAAATTTTAAATATGCAAAAAGAACTTGATATTCCAAGCATCAGAGATCGTGTTACTGAAAGAAATATCCTAATTGGGGTTAATATGCTCAGGCAAGCTCATTCAAACCCCTGCACAGAAGCCCTCCAAACTTTCCTCAGCACTGGTGAACACTCCTCCAGATGGATCGAAAAGACTGGAACCGACCTCCGCATGAATCAGATACATGATCTATGTCAAGTAAGGCAACAGCGGCACTTCTCCGCTCCATGGAATATTACCCCATTCCAAACTACCATTCCTCCCTTTCCCCCCAAACTACTTCTTAAATCACAACCAAAACTTCGTCTTGAAGCCAAACATGAGGCCTTAAGCTGTATTGATAACTTAGTCACACAGCACACACTCTCGCAAATTATTTACGTTGATGGTTCTGTTCACCAATCCACTGGTGCAGCTGGTAGTGCTGCTGTTGTCGTACAGAGTGATGGCTCTCTTAAAGAAATTGGAGCACGCATCAATAATTGGGCCTCTACCCTTCAGACAGAACTGTTTGCCATACTCCTTGTACTGAAATGCATCTATGTATCAAAGATTGACAGTTTAATTGTAACTGATTCTCTGTCATCCATAAATGCTCTCAACTCATTAAGCATAAATTGTGGCATGCTTGTGTCAGAAGCCAGACACA